>NW_019214305.1:164937-217799 GCF_002532875.2 Varroa jacobsoni
TACATGATTTAAAACCGCAAAAAACAGAAAAGTAAAACTAGTCTTCCTTATTCTGAATAATATTGATATTATTAAGGGCGTACTATATATTAAACTACCTATGCAAAATCTAACCCAGCGCACGAGCCAACTTACAAACAAATGCATCGCCGGGTAGCTGTGCACGGGCGACCTGAGGTGCACCTATTGCTCACACTCCATTATTGGGGATGACTAGAAACTGGCCAGTTATATTTAGCCCTGTTGGTTTGGGAAAATTTACTGATATTGTAATCTGCAAAACTGTGACAACTGCAAATAAGCGTAACCAGTAAGGCAGGGTTGTAGATTATCCACCTAACCCTAACTTTGCTAACTGCGAGTAAATGTTTGTTGTATTCTGTCAACTGCATCGATATGCTTCTTTGAATTGGGACGCTGTACAATGGAAGGGCATACAAATTTGGATGCAGCTAGACTATTAGATAATGTTATATGCAAACCGCCATTCTTGGCAACAAAGGTAAAAAAAATATAGTGTTATGTGATGTCTAAGCGGAATATACAGTAACTATGTGTCCAAGTTGTTCTGTTATTAATACTGTTATCTGCACTGATTCTGCTATCGGCTCAAAGATTATGCAGTTTTGAAGTTAATCGGTAATGAGGGGCTTTGTTGCCTCCGAGAGATCAAATTAGATGCAATTAAATAATGTGATTTCGATTTGTGTGCCCCGTTTTGTTCTATACAGACTAACTATATAGAAGTGGACCTGTCCTTGTGTAACATAATGTTGATCACCGTCCAATAAACGTTTCAGCATATGATTATTTCTTGCGGGTAGTACTAGCTCTCAGCTTATGGTGTACTGGCCGGAATTGTCAATTTCAGTTTCAGAGTTCTACTAACAAATCGGCATAAAAACAGGGTAACGGAGGTACCCAGAAATAGAGTTCTTGTGCGAAGCAATAAGCGGAGAATAATCGGAGCAATATCCGGAGCGAGGCTTTACTTAATAGGGGTTCAATATTAAAAAATGTTCAAATTCTAGGTATAAAGGTTGTTTCAGAGAAAACGATATATGGATGACTTTTGGCTGCTTTACACGGTTTGAATGAAAATAGATGCATGCAAAAAAGCCTTGAGGGTCCCAGATTTATTTTTGTCATCCTACACTAGTTAAACATTGTCTTTCAAGACGTCTATCCCTTGAACGTCGTTGATCCGTTTGTGATTATACCGAAAAAATTTTAAACAAGAAATACAGTTATTTTATATCTTGATTGCCGCTAAAGCTGTTTGAAGGCATTACTATTCTCTATAAAATGGGTCACAGGCGATAAAGTGCGTGAATCTTTCAATGCGATTTTTGAGTTTTGATGCACAGCTTTGTGCGTCGGTTTAGCTGCGAAAGCGGAGAACACAGATGATATCGTGCATATTGGGCTTACGTGTCATTAATATTAAGGCAGTAGTCGAGAAATATGAGTTGGACAGTATAACCACATTGACTTTCTTAGCCCCATAGCCTCACTTTTAGAAATTATAGCCTATCTTATTAAGGAACTATTCTATAACTTAATTTTAGTAAATCCTCTTATTCTTAAATAAGTGATCTCCTACTTTCACAATTTCCACTTATTGCGTAGAATCTCATTTCCCTCTCACACTGGATTCCAAATACACGTTTTTTCTGAGAATGTCTATTAAGCTGCATAAGTAGAAGTCAATTAAGTGAGTACTATCAGCCACACTTGACTTAGAATTCACGTAGATAAGTCATTGCGTTATTTTTTTCAGGTATTGACTGATAAACGCAGGAAACTCCTAGAAACGTTGGAACGTGTTGAAACTCTTTACAGAAAAGAAGACGCAGATAAGCATCGCGCTTTAAAAGCAATGTTTCGGGAGTATGAACAACGCAGATCGGAACTTGTGAGATATTTCGAATCTGTAAAACAGGCTGAAATGGTTACCCCCGATGAGATTCCTTTACCAACAGCTCCTACGATGATGTCGCTGGATGCATTGCAGGTTTGTTGAGCGCTTCGTTTTGAATATAACTTGGCAATTGTATTTCCTTGACAGCGAATCACGTCGCGATAGTAGTGTTCTTGAGGACTAATCCAGTGTCTTCAGTTTCACCTCTAGCAAAGTGTAACCTTTAGGTATACTCGCCCTTTTTAATATTATAGTCAGTATGGGCTGTAACCATACTGATTTAAACGGAATTAACAGAACTGTTTAATATACGTGGGCTCAGTGTTCGTCTTCTACTCACTTAGGTCATTATAGTTTACGTTTTACTTGTACAAGGTGCTACAATACATGTAAAATATTATCTAACAAAAAGCGTCAACATATTCGACTTGTCTTAGATTTTGCCTGCATCCTTCTTACATTTTTGGTGTATTTTCATGTATGTTTATGGTAGGATATTCCAATGCCGTCATCTGCGCCACCCCCGCCAGCGCCAAAGTCTATTTTGAAAAAGCATCCTTCATCATTCTTTAGTGATATGCAGCAACTTCAACAAAAGAGGGATTCAACAATTGAAAGACTGACTGGAGGCAAAGACGATCCCAAGGACAAGGGTGTGACAATCGGTGAGCATAATGTAGATATGAAAAGAAGGATATTTCTGTTAATTTCGCCTTTCTAAAAAAATTAGATTGAAAAGTTGCTTGCAATTCTCACAATAGTATTTTGAAAAAGTGTTTTTTTTCTTTTCATATAATCGTGCACTTATCTTTGACAATATTCGAGGCTCCTATAGCAGCGTCTTTTTAGTATAGCCAGGTGAGAAAAAAAAACAAAAAAAAAAATAATATTAGCTGAATATGTGACAGATTAAAGAATAATTATTGCTGTCTTTGCAATGTGTGGCCGAAGTCTGCCATTTGAAGTTGTATCTACATTGTTACGCAGATGCAGTACTGAGAAAAAATTGGGTTTTTCTTTTAAAGAACGGCGTTTACACAGGTTAATGTTGTATAGGAAGATATAGTTTTTTCCTAGAATGTTCTTTAACATGTAATTACTGACATTACAGGTATCAGCGGCGCTCCGGGGGTACCGATCGGTCCACCGCCAAATTTGTCCGACTGCTCTGACCTAGACGACGAAGATGACGGTCCGGCTTCAGTAGCCTTGCCACCTCCATTTCCTCCGCTTGCAAAAAAGGTATAGAAAGCTAGTAAAGCAATAAATTATGTTGATAATAATCTTCATTATTTTCAGAAATGTCTGTACAACAATAGTAATAATGTACGCAAATTCTATAATTATGTTTAACTGATATTTCAAGCTTAGCTGGAACATCTTATCTGTGTAACTTTACTGAATTCATACGGATCGTCTCTTACTATGTACCCTTATGTTTTTCCAGGTTCCAGCAACGCAATTACAAGCCAATCCAGCCCCGCAGGTCAGAACTGCTAGTGAAGCAACTAGTGGAAGTGGTCAGAGCAAGCAACTGCGCTTCGCACCTCAGCCAACAACCGCAAAGGACGAAGTACTCGAATTCTTGCAACAACTTGAAAAAGTTCATCAAAAAGAGCAGCAGCCTAACCTTGGAACGCAAAACGTGCCAGGTGGACCTCCCCCGGGACCCCCTGGTCCGCCAGGCCAACAACCGCCACTGGGGCCGCCAGTGCAACCTGGAATGCTGCAACCACCTCCAATGGGTATGCCACCCCCACCCCCGCCAGGAATGTGGAACGCACAATTTCCACCCCCGCCACATCATCCCGACTTTATGCTTCCACCTGGTATGCCCCCTCACGGAGGTCCGCCGCCAATGGGTGGGCCAAAGGGTGGTCCAACACCGGGTCACCGAGGGCTTTCCGGCCAAATGTATCATCTCAACAAACCTATGTCTACCGCCGGCAAAACGACAATTCAAGCCAAGCCGCAAATGCGCAGTCTTCAACAGGAAGTGGTGAAGTTTGTACCAGCACAATTGCGAAAAAAGGGTTTATTGAGCAGTACAGGAGCGATTACTGCTGCAGGCGATCATACCGGCCGACGGGAGGGATCGGGATCCATTGGACTATCAGGAAGCAGAAAGGAATCTGGATCGGTCGGCGTACAAGGATCACAGTCAAATGCCGATGTCCCTCACAGAGGCCAGCCAACCAAGGATGATGCATATGCACAGTTTATGAAGGAAATGGAAGGGCTTATTTAGACACCGCGAATGCTGGGCGGCAGCCATTACAAACGGTTTATTAACAGCGCGACTGAACTAGTTCAATGTAAGAATTGTTAACCGTGAACCAATGATAAACTATATATTACGCCGACTTGGAATGAGCTCGAAATCGTGCGTGTGAGTTGATTTGATTTAAGGTTAGCAGCCCGTTAGTATAGTATTTGCAAACATTTTCCCGATATCCTGCTAATTACTTCAGGTATAGAAACAAAAACGAGTTACAGCTTTAACGCAGCAGAGGTACCTCATCATTTGAACATTTGACAGCTAATGAAAATGGTATGTGCTTTGCCGTCTAAGAACTATTTGAATGGAAGTATACTTGTAAACTAAGTGGGTGCATTGTATATACCATGTATGATAGACACTGTACAGAATAAATAAAATACTGTTTTATGTTATCTAAGTAGAAACGACTAAAAAACACTAACTGCTTTTATTCATTTTCTCAAATTTATTCTACATCTTTGAATTTTTTGCAGTTAAGCAATATGATATGAAGAATCACCTGGATAGTTACTGCACCCTGAAGTAGTACTACATTTCTGAGGGATTTCTTTATTTTCATGTATATATATCTCTACTATAAAATAATTTAGTCATATAACATACCTACTATATATGCATAATACAAGAATCTAACAATCTATGGCGTTAATGAACGTTAAATGTATTGCTAAGTCCACGCAGAAAGTAGTAGATTTAAATCGTAGAAAATAGTAGATAAGTGCACTAGCCCTAATTTATGATATTGGGTTAGTTTATCATTGGACCAAAATTTAAACTAAGTCTTCAGGCATTAGAGATCGCCAACCAGCCAACACTTACACTAATTATTAAAATTAATAAAGTAAACGAGTCAGGATGTGCAACAAATTATGGTGAATGATACAAAAAAAACGTATCATTCTTCAATGGAATATATATATATGTATGTATAGCTTGTATACGTAAGAATGTAAATTCCCTAGCCGTGAGCTTCTGTGCTGATAGTTTCCAACCGACGGCTTAGTCTTCCATGCAGTTACAAAGCGCACGCGTCACCTAAACTGTTAAAACGACCGAATCACAAGGCCTGGAGACCGTTTGTTCAGCCGACCCTTGCTCGATCGTACAGGGCGAAGGACATAACCAGGAATGCGGAAACCGCTGGCTAGATAACCGACAGAAGCACATCGAGCTCGTTGCAATCATTGGTAATGGTGTCGTAGTCAAACTATGGTCTGTAGGATCGCCGGTAACGAAGCAAAAAGCGGCGCAGACTGTACTACAACGGTAAAAGGAAGTGCAAGGCCGCAGGATTGTTGAAGAACTGTAACTAAGGTGTGTAGCTATTACAACGGTGGCCGATTGGGAGGCGCCACAGCAATCGGGATTTGACGTATTAACGGTTACGAGTTGCAGTTTGCCGAGACTGAATGCGTTGGTAACCTTTTATTAATGGCTCATATGTATGTCCGTTATTTATAAGCCGTTGAAGTACCGCGTGGTTCCACTACTCTTCATTTTCATTGGAAGCTTCTATGTGGGATTTCGTGAAGTAATTACCGATGGACTTTCTTTCATACAAGCTTATCCAGATTTTTGATGAAACTATTAAAAAGCCGTTGTATGAGAACATAAGAATAAGAACACTTTTGTTGAAAATTATTTGTTTTTTTTTTACTTATATCCCTTAGTACCTGCATGCGCGGTTTATGAGTAAAGTAATTTCGTTGGAAGTAATAATTTAGCTCGATTATCACAGTGGCCCCATCAGCGTGAACCTATAGATGTATACGCACTACCTAAAGGATTTCAATGTTTGTAATATTTGGATTCGTGTAACCAACAATTTGCTAACCTCGCAAAATTGGTTGTCCTATCCAAGCAAACTCCCGTTACTCATCGATGACTCATTATCACTGTCGCCTAAAGCTATGATGTCTATATCTTTGGTTATTGCGTGCATATCCGCCAGGCCGGTGAATTTCTCTAAAAAGTTTTCCTCGGTGAGAGCCTTGAATATGAAGTCGAAGCCGCTTGACATGTATTCTGACACAACCTGCAGACTCACAGATATTGTATTGATATTATAAAACTTGATTGCGCAAATCATTTAAGTGCTTAATGTGTTATAATATCACTTACGTTACAGGTTTAATACAAAGAAAAATTTAGATCAAACATAGGCGCCTTTAAACTACTGTAGTTTTTGGAATATACGGCATTATCAAGCCATTTTTGGCAGGCTTCCAAACATTCGGGGTAAAAACTGGTAATTAAAAAACTGAGTGTTGACTTCAGTTCAATCAGAATAGTAACCTCCGTAAACCCACTTAAGTTCAACGATAACGTCGGCGGTTAATTCTATATCTAGTTTGAAATATTAAAATTAACAAAGAATTTACTCGCCGTATTTCGTTACTAAAAAGCGTGGTATAAATCAGTTTGAATAGAAACACTGGTGAAAACCTTGGCCCAATAAAGAATTTCCAGTTTTACGTTAGTTCTAGATGTAATGACATATTTTACTCAAAGGTTTGTTAGAACGCTATATCATATATGCGTAAGATATCTTTACACATTGTTTCCTAATTGTTCACCGCACGCTCATTTACAGACTGTTTTTGACGATAAATGTCGATAAAATTGGTAATCGCCTCGATTTCGCTCGACATTTCGGTTTCCAAATTTAAGAGCTGTCAAAACGTCCAGAACTGGTGAACATCGATGGGAATTTTAGCTCACTTTTCTCAGATTGACGTTTAAGGGTTGCACACCTTGTAAATGCAGTCGCAGTATTTTCAAACGTTTCAGTATGTTTCCTATAGTACCATACAGATACTATGCGTATTACAAGTGCTTCCGCGTATATCTTATGTAGTTCTATATACAAAATCGTATCTAAAATGAATGATCCTGAATTCTCGCAATATGTAGAAAATATACGTAAGAACTCCCAGAAATGCCTTGAAGATAGCTTGAAGTGGCTCGAGCGGTATCTGTGTATTTCTCATTACCTCTAACACGGAAGTCGCTGAGGAAGTCGAGGGTTTATTCTATTATAAGATGTTAGCTTGGTCACAACGCAAAATCTCAAAACCGCAACTTCAAATAATGTCCAAGAATAACAACATTAAGCAATGATTTCAACCTGATGCGTACATTATGCAAAAGTCAATTTGCTCAAGGGGACAACGGAAAACAAAATTATGTATAATTGCCAAAATGCTAAGGATGCAAGCACTGAACTGCTTCCAGAAAACCGACTTCTCAATGTAAGTTAAAGGGGATATTTAAGAGACCGTGGGGGGTATACGCATCAAATATTTACATAACAAGACTGTTGACTTTAACTGATTCTTAGAGAAAAAGGTCTACTATTTTATGTGTTACCGAAAGTCCACTCTGCCTTGTGCATGCTGCAGTGATTCGCTAATCTCCGAAAAAATATAAAGATAGTCCATATAAACCCATAAGGGCCTACATGGGCTTAGTATAGGCTAATCTGTTTGTGCAGCTCAACCATTTATTCAATAAAGCCAGAAGAAAACTGTTTGTATTCTGAGAAAGCGCTAAGGTCCTTGCTAAAAAAAATTACACCTCGTAATCGTTCAGTATAAAGGTAGTTAGGTTAAAGATTTTGTTTTTTATGCCATTAATCCTCGTAAGATTTTACTGCATAATGCTAAACCGGGTTTCGAATGAGTTGAGGGATAAGACAGAACTGTAACAATGCGCATACCGTTCTGCTAGAAAAATAAGATCGCGCTGAAGCGCGTGTCTTTAACGTAATGATTTATCGATTCTTGTGTCAAGGACTATCTATACAGTTATTAGTATCTGTTTGCGAAAAAAAAGCGGAAGTTTTTGATGTGATTGACAACAACAATAATGATACGCTGCGAGTCATTGTAATTAAAAAAAAACTATGTTTTAGTTGAGCCTAACATTGCATGTGTAAATCAGAGACCTAAATTATATTTAGAAATGGAGTAGCGTTTTCAGTTAGCTTTTCGTCAAGTTAGCCACCAATAGCACCCTGCTTCATATACAGTGGTCCATACAGTCCCTAAGACGATTGCTTAATACAACTAGATGTAGTATCATATACAGATATATATAAGATCATAAGCTATTTGTTTCTGGTCAATTTTGCACAGAAATCGTTTTGGCACAATGGATTGCTTGTTTTATCTCACTATAGCCCAGTATGCATACACTAACCTAAAAAAACAGCTGGCCCAGATAGTTTGAAGAGTAACTGAAATTTTCTTTAAAAGTTACAAGATGTTTAATGTTACTCACTCGAACCGATACTTGAACATACGATTAAAAAACAATCGTCAATTAAAAAAGGCTGAACATTTTGTTTGGCATACTTTCATGTGTCAATGGATTACTTTTTTCTCTGTTTTTGCTAAGCTGATCTACCTTACCTTAGGCGAACAGGCAGTGCACATATAGAACGCTGTACTGTTGGGTGTCATAAAGTGGTACCGAGACAGAAAATACCGGATCTAGAATAGAAGCAGGGTGACAAATGCGCAGCAAAGAAGGCTATGAATGAGACTTTTGAACATGACCTATCTACGATATCGTACATGTTAACCTTACATTGCCATAACTACATCGAAGGAAAGCTATTACTATTATTTTTATGTAGGTAAAGAAACTATCATAAAGCGCGTTGATGCAGAAGCATAACTCAAGGCGCATATTATCGATCGTTTGTAATATATGTAAGTAAGTCGTTTGAATACCTGATGAGGTACCGGCCCTAGCACACTCGAGTTGTTTAACGCTGTTCCCACAAGATCGGTTGCACACCCTTCAGGATCTCCGATTTGTTCAACGGGACTTTCAGCTGGAGCATCCTTTATTTATACGCATTATAGATATATTCATATTAGTTGAATAATACTAATCAATAATGAATAACATTTAGTGCTAAAGTAAATGGTTAGGGTGCCTCTTACGTTTATGATAAACCATCTATTCTTGGGTGACGATTTGTATCTACTTTATTGTATTATTTTGAGTCTCTCTAGATTTTTGTCCGTCCGCGTGTTTGTGGCTATTTAACCCAAAACGAAGCCGTAATTGATATTCCTTAGACCAGCTGAAATTTCATCCTGGGGTGAACCGGGCGTCACATCAAGCTGGTTCAATCCTTTTTTCGGACGGTAATCTCATTTTCCCGTAGAGCGTAATATCTTTTTAGACAAGTTAGTGATTTTTGCGGTTTGCGTCACAGACACCGATGATTTGAAAAGTTTAATTTGAAAGTACATTGTTTCTCAAATAAAATGTGGAATTTGGAGGCGAACTTTTTTTTTATATGTCTTCTGCTTAGTGGTGAAATAGTGATTTTTGCTGAAACGGTTTGATACTAATAAAGTATGAGCCCTTGCAGCATATATAGGTCATATTTAGATGGATGAATATTTTCTTCCAAAATAATTTTTTTCTCATTATAGAATATAATGATAATCGGCATAGAAAATTCGTCATTAAAAAGTGTTTTGTTTTTCTCAGCGCTACGAAGTGGGTGCAATTGAATTTTTCACATGTATGTTACTTAGTCGTAAAATCTAGTAAATTTTGCCGACACTGTTGAGCAATGATCCACTATGAACCTTGTTCTCGACATATGAATCATATTCTCTGCTTAGATTAATACGCTTTTCGAAGGACTTCTTTCTCCCGTAGTGTAGGTTACCAGAACAGTCGAATAAAAAAAAAAGAATCATTCGTTCATACGGTAACCAATCGCTACTGGCGTCATAATTGCACCAAGGTAATGGCTTTACTATAAGACAATCACTATACCAAAGAAGTATGATTGCTGCTACTGAATAATTGCAACAGCATAACAACATACAAACGAGATGTTAGGAAAGCTACAAGATGCCGGTCTATAATTAGGCACTAGTATAAGTTATGTTAGATGTCACACGAATCAAAACAAATTCGTAGTAATGGATTAACGATAATGGGAGGGGACATAGTGGAGGCAAGAGAAATAAACGACCATTTTTGTAGGGTAACGGGTCCATATCCACAGGGCAATTGTAATGGAGCTTAAATTATGCAAATTATATCAGATGTGACCATCTACTCTAACAGAGTAGTACATACATTAACGTAATAGAGCCTTTGAAGTGAAAGAATAGATTGACTAAGTTAGAAAACCGAATTGTGTAACGGGGTAGCAGCTACGAATTAATAGAACTGATGCTGAAAGATCTTAGGAAATCGCATCCATTTACTATATAGACTCAGGTTTGCTGGTGAACTACGAATTATGTTACGCTATGTTTATAACGAATCAAATTTCTTTATAGATAATTTGACCAAATAACTGCAAAAATGATAACAGATTATGTGGAGCAGTGTCATTGCAGCGGTATTACTACCACTAGTATAATTTACGCTAAGCTGGGTGTAACATCAACGAATTAGATTAGACAAAATGAATCGCCGATAAAATAAGCATGGGGTAAAAACCTTGCGGATTCCTATATAATGAGGCGGATTCCTCTGTTTTACCTAAAAAACACCAACGTTAATATGAAGCCTGGATTATTCAAGTGGCTTACGCCACTAATCATACATTAGAGTTTTCAGAAGTATCTATAGGTCCGAATATTACCATATATTCATTATCTGTTGCTTTATATAATTTGTTATATAAAAAAGAAACGTAAGTTATATAATAATATATACGTTATATAATAATTATATAATTTACATAACAACTTACGTTTCTTTTCGGGTGTGATAGCAATGATACCATGAGCTCTGTCGCGAATCCAGCGGCCATTTGACTTATACCAGGTCGGGATACGGTGCACTAAAATTAAAAATATTATCGACCACGTTATAGGTATCCCAAGCAGTCAGCATTTTCAAAAATTGGCGTTAGTTACCAATATCAACCTGATATCGTTAAAACGGACCACAGCAGAGCTCGTGCATTTAGATGATTTACTTAATAGCCACTTGTTTAAACGCACAGTTCGGATGAATATTAACAGGTTCAAAAGGAATGGACACGGGTTTTATAAGATTTTGTCTCACTTGCGTATAACAAGCCTTTTATAACTTGTACCTGTTGATCCAGTGATCGATCTCTGGTAGAGTTTGTTGGAGCTACAACGTCGTTGCAGAAGTAGCATCCGAGTTCATTCGAACCGCCAACACCATGTCTAAATTATAACAAACATTTCAGTGTGTCAAAATTGTTAGTCAATAAAAAAATTCCACTTGCAAACATCAACTGAATATGAATTTTTCTTCACTTAAATAATATATAACCAGCTTTATAATAATGGAAAATATTATATAAATACAAATGCGTTTTGTATTTGTAATCGAAGCATAATAATATAATAAAATGTGTAACAACTTAATCGATTCAGTTAAAATAAGGAAAGCGTCTAAGTAACGTCATATAAACAATACTAGAATATAGAGAGGTATTTGAATATTTTTTTAATCAAATCTTACAAAAATATGTAGTATGATATATTACTTTCTTCTATCACTATTTCTGTACCTAAAAAAGCAACTAACTAGTAACTTTTACGGCTCTTGCTAAATGCATTTTGGAGCCCATTAAGCATCTTAAATTTATGTTGACTTGATATTGCGTCGAAGTCTACTACCTCTGAGGCAATTATGATGTTTCTATCATCAGCATATGCTACTTTATTATTTTTTTTTATCAAGAAGTAGGGGGCCGTGGTAAGCGGATTCAAGGAAAACACACCTCATTACAAGAAAAGTATCGAACCCGAGCGCGGCGTTGATAACGATTTTCTTTTTGGCTGCTCCAAACAGGGTGGGCAACCACCGAGCTTCACGGGTATCCAACAAAAGGAATATGGCATCGTGATCTTCGATGAGATCTTCCAACTGTTTTATAGCTTCTGAGGTTTCTTTTTTATACTCAGGCGTTACTGTTTCAGTGGAAATTAAAATAGGAGAACGGACTATTTTAATTAATGATGCCAGAACTATACACATCCAGCAGGCAAATTTTCAAGTTGTTGAACTTAACAGAATCAGTTTTCAAGCATTATATATTTCATTTAATCTCAGTTATAGTTGCAAATGTTGTCGCGAAACATTATCTTCATCACATGCGTGCCTGTTGAACCTAAAAGGTTTATTCGAAAAACTTATTACACGAGATACGTCTATTTTGCGACAATCCTGACATTACTCGAACCAATCTCAATCAAGTAAACACGAATAGAGTAATAGCATACAGGCGTATATCGTTAGGTTAGGCAAAAATAAATATTTAGAGCAAGTAAAGATTAATTTGTGTTTTTCTATATAAGCAGTGATCATTTCAGGTACCTCGTTTTGTTAAAAATATGCAATGTCATTTTTGTTGCCAAGTCGCCTTATATTATTGCTCGTGAGTATTATTGTAACTACTAATGGTAAATCCTACCAGAACCGTGTCCCGGCATGGGAATTTTCATCCTAACGTGTCTTGCATCGACCCCGGGGAAAATTTTCTTACAGCTCTCAGCAGCTGCCTCAGCTTTTGGTCGACCTCCGTTAAGAGAATCGTCAAACGTGAAAAGCGACTGCCGGACAGGATTCGAATAAGAAACATCACCGGAATCAACGAATGTTATACGGCGAACCCCCCATCCAAGAAGAGAGCGTGCCACGTTACATCCTAAGGTACCTTTACAGACATCCAGTGTTCATAGGATCCTTGTTACTATGTGAGGCCAAGTTAAAACGCCTGCAGCAATGTTTTTAACTACGGTTGTATAAGTCAGACAGTATAAAACTCCATACATTTAGTGTGTGAAGTCAAATTAATTTATATAATAAGACCAAACAATTTGCGCGAGTCTATCACACTTTTTCCATCGTTTGTTTAATCTAAAATGATATATCGCGAAAACCATATTACCTGATCCAAGAAGAAGACACTTTGTCTTCGAAACGCATTCCAAGTTGATATCAGGGGCCAGTCTCCATCGCATCAACTTGAGATTGAGGTCGACCGCGGACTCTGCCAACATTTTGGGGTCCATTGACGACGATAGATTGAGACGCCTTGACGAAAATTTACTTTAATGTATCTTTCATTTTTTTTAAATTAATTATTTAATTACTGCACATGTTTCGTCTTTTACATACGATACATCAAGTACTTTTTGTTAGAGCTGTATTGATACCAGACAAAACGTGTTACCTTGGTTTGTTTTCGCCCTGTTGATTTTCTTCCCAGCCAACGAATTTTGATAAAGACATGAACTCCGAATCGAGACTAACCTAAAGAAATACACACAATATTGAGATGAGTGACTCTGGTAAACTCGGCACTAACGCCATTTTTTACTGTACCGTATTTTGTCAAAGGCTATGTATTTATCGCATAGGAAATACTAATACTCAGTTTATCAGAACTATATACACACTTTTTACATCTTGTTTTTTTTAGCTTTCAAGTCAGATTATCAGTACCGGCTTGATCAGATTTAGCTGGACGCATTCTGGTTCGATTATTTACAAAAGAGTAATTACCAGCTTAGTCTACCTAGCGTGCTTCCCTTGATCTACCTGTAGCGAAACCGCTACGCTTAGGTTACACATTAGTTTATTCACCAGTACCAGAACCCGTGTCGCCTGCCTTCACTGTCGCGTCCACTCGTCACTGCTTACATTCACCAGCTGATGATAAAAAAATCGTGTGTGCGCGTGTACATACAGCACATGTTTGTTTAGCTTAACAAGCGGCCCTCAAGCTGCTACTTACTTAACATACGCATCAGAAGCCTTTGTTAAAAATTCAAAATGCCTTTGTTGTAGCTTGTAACAAAAAACAAGCTTTAAAGCTAGATATTCTCTCAGTAGAAAGTTTTTTTTTATTAGGCAAAATCTACTCAGCAAGACATAATGGTAGGATAGCATACAGAAGGCGAACAATATTTAAACATGAATACATATAGCCTCGAAAACGGCTACAAGGATTCTAATTACTTTTAAAAACCCAACTAAACATATTAAAAAGACAATCTCGAATTGCGCGTGCTATGAGACTGTGGTGTTCCCATAGTTGAGTGCATATACTCCATATTGAATACTAAACTGGCTGAATTTTGCATGATTAAAACCACATAAATGCCAAGAGTAAGGGTTTCCTTTTCTCTTTTTAAAATGGATTCACCTTTTCTATAATAATAATATAAATCTTATTATTGTTGTATTTTTCAACTTAAAAATGCCTGTCAGTAAATGCACGCACTTAACGCATTTGCTTGTAGTTTAAATTTAATAGGTACTGGTACTCTACAAGGCCACACACGCTATGCGGCGACATACGTGGCAACAAATGGGTTCATATAAAATTAGAGCGGCTACTCGGTTTCGATCCTATACACAAATTTTGCTTCTGTTATACATAACGATAAATAGATATTACCTTCTGTAACCTGACTCGAAATATTCGGGACTTGTTATAGTTGTGTATACGAGATCCTCGCAGGCTGATCACTGTATATACTCCCGTGTGTTCACTGTTGGCTATCTCTGGCATATGGTACGCAATTGTGAGAATTAGGCCTCGAAGAGGCCATCCCGGGAAGTTGGCGTCACCAGAAGGATCCGCAAAGACGACATAGACGTGTGTTGAACATTTTCTCCGTACTTCTTCTAACGGAAGCTCCTCTAAAGTTATTCTATCCAACAGCACGAACATTTTGCCTTCAGAAATACCTGTGTGTATGCGATAAACTTGCTTTGTAAAGCTCCTACTTGTACGAAAAAAGGTCCTTCCATAGACTAAGTACATGTAATTGCTTTTTGGTCCACTACTTTAATGATGCTTATATAGTGCAACGCTTTTTATACAATTTACCGTGATTACACACTTTCTTTTCACGTTTTTCCTAAATAGTCGGCGAATCGACCCCGGGTATCAAATCTCGCTTTTAGGAGGAGTATTCCCTCCATTTTTATTTCTCTTCTTGATTTCGAATCAACGGAGCCGCGCTTAGTCATCATAGAACAATAGTCATGGGTGTGCTATTGCCCTTTTCAATCAGCGCTGTTTATGACCTGATCATTCATAGGTTAAATTTATATTAGACTGATCTGTATATGCATATATATTACATAAACAATGGGCAAAATTTTTTTTAATTCTTTTAAATTACGCACGTTTGTTAGAACTAGACGTTGTTGTCTTCGGCCTCTACATGTATACATGCATATGTACATTTTTTTTATTATATTCGCTATCGTGCATATGTATTAGGGGTAGTACGTCAGGGCATGCCAAAAGCAGAAACAATTACACAACTTGGGTGAATACAAAAAAATGTTTGTATACAATGACATTACAATGTACTAAATAACAAAATATGCACGATAAATTTTGAGACACTAACCAGCAATTCTGTTCATTTTGTCTTCATTAAAGTCGTCGTCATTAATTAGGCGTAATGGGTCGACTTGGGTGAATTTCACCTGGGGTGGTAGGCCCAGTGCTGGGAACGCGCACCAATAGACATAATCAAACTTCTTTAGATCAGCAAATGAGAGAAGAATAATCGGGCAAAGATGCTCTGACGGATGCCGAAGGGCCTCACCAGATATGATCGCTTCCACCATCTATCGAATAAGTAAAGGTTGTAGAAAAAATAAAGCACTGATAGACAGACTAAAATGGTGATTTTGCATGAAATACCTTATTAAAGAAAATCAATGGTGGTTATTTATGCTTGATTAAGTTTTCGAAACAAATCTGGCACAAGGATTAGGCAAATGAATTCATATCTTACTAGATTCGCTTAGCTTTAAATTTAACTAACAAGTCATTTTCAGACACCTTATTTCTGTCGATACTTTTTATAATTAAATATATTTATTAAATTTTTATATAATTTTTATTTATTTTCATTAAACAATAGGTATATATAATTCCTGCAATGACTAACCTTAATTACCGCTTCTTTGACGAGATTATTTTTGTCACACCGCTTGAACGATTCGATACTGTTCTTGTTGAAAAGTACACCACGCAAGCTTAATTGGGGATAATTTTCCTGTAATCAAACCAGCTTGTTAAATTATATAAAGCTTCTCATTGATAGCTTAGAATTTTGATAATTTAGCTTTTTAGTGTACGACACAAAACCCGATCATTTCGGAACATGCTTTTAAATTCGCGTACTTCTCGAAGGGCATTGTACCCAATGGATGCAATAGCGCGTGGAATATTGTGGTTGATATCATATTCAGCCCGAAACTTTACTGGCTCTTCACTGAGCTTAAGTTCGTTAAGTTTCTTGGTGCTCAACTTATGCCAAAAGTTGAGATCGATCTGAGAGGTGAACGGCAGGTAACGGAGGGGATCTTCGCTCTGACTGTGAGATGGCATCCTTGATTCGGATCCTGCAGCATAAAGCAAAACTGATTTCTAAGTTATATATTCTAGCATAGCTTTGCAAAGACATCAATCAAATTTATTGACCTTTAAACAATTATCGCTACATTCCTCTTATGAAGGTAAATGAAATTAACTTTTTTTATACAACCCACAGTATCATTTGTTTCGTTTATCGCAACTTTATCTTTTAAATATGACTTGCAAAACTCTGCTACTCCCATAATAAATGCACGACTAAATGAGGGCAAGACAAGGGGTAAGTATGAGAATGACATGGCAGATCTCAGAAACTATAAAGAATGCTTAGATTCGCCTACGGATTAGAATTATCTATCGGATAATAAGTAAAGAGCTATACTGAACTGTACTAGAGTACGACAAACATTGATTAAACTATTACATTGCCACGACATGGCCTTTTAATAGATACTGAGTGCAGTATACTACTAAAGCAATCATGCATTTGGCACATTTCACATATAATGAAGAGCAGTCTTTATTACAGTGTTCTATTTGAGGGCTTAATTTCTCCATGGCGTGCTGCTATGTTTCGAAAATAACTTGCACTTTGCACCTTGAGTTGTACTCGTCTAAGTGTCGGTGAAAAATTTTCAAAAACTTCACAGAATACTCAGAAAAATATTCACATGTAGACACAACCTAAAGAGCCGCTGCTATCGCGTTTCGTGTTTACGTTGAGACTGGTCAGCTGATTTAGAACATAAGCTGCGATTACTGACAGGGGAAGGAAGCCAGCTGAATTGAGACAGACGCAGACGGGAAGCGGAGAAGAGAGGGACAGATCAAGTGGTAGATGAAGACCGTTCGGTCCGATTTTACCCATTGCTGCATGGAGCCATTATTAGTGTGAGCGCGAAAAGAGTCGAAGACATGTGGACATAAATTATTTCTCTATTAGAACGGACAGTTTTCGAAAAGGTTTTGTCTGCAATATACTTGTGACAAGTAATGATTATAAACATAAATGAATGATGTTGCGCCTCTTAACGAATATACTCAGTCCACTTCAACATGCCCTTAGTATTGTGACTTATTCAAATTAGCTAGGAATAGATAACTAAATTGTATTCACTTTATCAAACAATGATCTGTATACGAATGCTAATATTATTGTTGCCATTACTGTTAGGTCCGAGACTGAGTGGCTGCTGTTGCCACCGTCATTATGTATCTGGAGTAGCCAATGGAATAGAATCGTGTATCACTACCCCACATGACGCGAACATTGACTCAACTTAAAACACTGTCGACCTGCTAATTTGACTCATCAAAATGGCGGTGGAGATTCGCTTATTAACCTAGCACTATAGTATTTTGTAGCTTTAAAGAGGAACTAGGTTTTCGTAGAGGTGACTTCACCAGTTAGTAGAGAGTTCTTTTCTGGGACCAAAGTATTTACCATGACGATTTAAAATCTTTCTTGCCACTTTCGAGATTCATCGGACACATAATGCATTATATGCAGAAGGTGTTCCCAAATACTGTATACGCAACTTAAATGGTTATAACTAAAATTTTTATTCACATATATATATATATAAGTATTCCTCTTAGCGCGAACGTTAAATATTTTTTATCGTTCTGGTCAATACACTGATGATAACGTTCGGTCAGTGATTTAAAAAGTCCGTCAAACATTTTCTCTAGTGCTGTGACATATTTCTACCCAATTGCGATTTCTAGCTATTTCAGTGCTGCAGATTTTATGCCGTAGATTACCCTAATGGCCCCATTTTTTTAGAGATCCTCATCAAAAATTATCACGATATGCTCTTAAATCAAGATGCACGTGATAGGTGCTCCCTTCTACTAAAAATAAAATTTCCCATGCTAAAGTCCTCTGGAATACGTAACGAAACAGATTCTTAGAGTAAAGCTAGTTGCCACCGCTCGCTAGTAGCGGCACAAACGCAAAACAGTAAACAGGATTAAACTTTGGTCTAAAATAGCAACGGAAATACTTAGGTTTAAATTTATTAGTGCGTGCCATAATAGTAGGTCAGGCTATTTACACATGTTTTAATATAAAGCCTAGGGCCGCCTGCCTGTGTGCTTGAAAAAAAGAAAAAAAAATTCTCCATTGCTAAAACTACACCCAGTGGCGTCTGAACGTACGCACCTGTACACCCACTCTGATTGCAGGTTTCCATGGGGACAGACGTTGGAAATACCTTCGGTGGAACTCCGACAACAATTACATCCAAGCACACCCTTCCTAAACTGAGGATCTAAAATGGCGCATATATGGAATCGCTTCAGGAGACCCCGCACAGAACTTCGAAGGTGTTACAACATGGTCACGGATTCAGCTTGGGCTCTTGCTATCCGGAATAGCGCTGTGGTCTCTTTATTCAGTATAAAGCTCGCTGACAAATACGTATTTAGAAACATCTCCTCCTATTTTATCTTTAATGATGATTTCGTGCAGACGAAAACGCGCGGCTTACATTCCTCTGACATCGGCTTCCCAACCCAACGGCAAGCACCGATAGAAGCTTTGCGTCCGACACTGTTTTTTATGGCGTGCCACGCTAATGCACCGAACCTGGCTATTATTAGCGCTGGGATACTTAACTAAACGACTTAAACACGACTGAGGGCGCTGGCTGATGCTGCCAACTGTTGAACTTCAGTTACAGGTAAGTGCATTTGGAACTTGCATGCAAACTTCGCAAGGGCCTTTGTGGGGTTACGTGGCGACGCTACAGCAAAGCTCTCACATTGCCACGATTTCTCGACGTTCTCTAAGAAATTCTTGAACTCTGACCACAAGCTGACACACTTTAATATAAGCTGCTTTTACTGGAGAAACGCGTGCGGGTTCCCATCAGCTTATCGGACGCCTTGTCGAACGGATGGTTTTGAACACCTCCTGTGTATTTCTGATGCCTATAACGAATTAGGACCTCTCGACTGAACTTATTTATGCCACCGTATGTAGACATTCGCCGCTCTCTCCAACGGCCTAATTCATTGCCCAGATTTCCAACAGTCAAACGCTCCATCGTGGTTTCAAGCTAAATTTTACCGACTATACGCAGGCTGTTTCAAGCGAATCCGGCAGGCTTCGAGATTGAATAACTCTTAGCTGGAATGATGTCTTGTATTATGTATGTACAGCTTTATCTTTGCCATCTGCCTTCTTATACGTAACTTCTCTATCTGAGACATTTCGAAGTCAGTATATATTTGATATGTTTACCCATGAGTTCCCTTTCTTAGGGCATGAAATGCCCCGTAATTACATATACTTAGATCGGAAGAAAAAGTAAATTAAGGCCAACGTTAGATATTGGTTTCCTCAATCCAGAAGGTTACTGAGGCATGGCAATGAGCTGTGGTGGTGCCATCAATCAACCAGGTTGCGGACTTTTGATTGTCGTGAGTATCTCGAAGAACTCGAAATAACAGGCTGCGTTCATCGTTTCATTTTTAGTAAGTATCTTATAGTAGCAGATGTCCTTGATATCCATTGTAATGATGACCATCACCTTAGGTTCGAATCGACCCCACAGTGACACCGAACCCGATTTCTCCCCAGAACGACGCCATTATCTTGGGTGGTCTGTTTCCGGCTGGCAGTTGAAATTGATCCGCACCTCATCTGCGGCGACCGTATGCTCCAGGTGGATTTTTGTTAAGTAAAGTTCCATGAATTTGGAAATATAGTGGAATACATCACTCGCATTTTCACCTGGCCAACTTGTCTAGAGTCAACTTACTAGGAACTCTTTTTTATTCAACTTCTGCAATTTCAGTATTTGAGAACTAATTTTGTACGACGTTATATGTTGAACGCCAGTTTTGGCCAAGAAAGCCCTAAGATTTCAAGCTCTGCCTTCGTGAAAACCTCCTCGATTACGACAATGTATCCTTGCTTTTTGGGTTTCGAAGGTAATCTCCTCGCTAGTCTTCAATGCTCCATCTCAACTTCGAAAATGTTTGCACCATCCTCGTATTGCCTTATTTTCCTAAGGTTTCCTTGTCTTCTCTAATGTCTTCACCAATCTTTGATGGTGATTCCGATTTTTGCTATGTTGTCTGCTTTAACTGCGTACCAAAGTAGGCGTGTAGTTAATATATAACTGTTTTTTTTTTTGGCTTTTGCCCAATTTAGGACGAGAGTGCCTTGTGACATAAATCCAAAGAAACTTTTGATTATTTCCTAATCTTTGACTTTCGGTGCCATGAATGCCCTACAAAGATATCACTCCTCTTAACAAACACTTCTTCGTTCTCCCCCTTCCTACGTGTCCAGTCGCATTAAGTACACTAATAATTAAGCATTCTAATCTACTTACATAGTACTAGATCATCGTCCACTATGAAATGCAGAAAACGTTGATCTCGTATCTTAAAATGGATGCCTATTTTATTATTGAGTAAAATTTTAAGCCGATATTTTGTTTTCAAGATGCATTTAGGATTTTTGCAGTCTGAGACACTTTGTTCGAACATCTTTACTTGACTTGTTGGCAGGCAAGTTGTAATGAACCATGAAAGACCCGAAAATTAGCGTCGTTTACTAATATTAATATCCATATATATATATATATATATCTACTTCTAGTATCAGTATGTGTCGTTGGTTTTAAAATTTTGAAACTTAGACGAAAGTGAAATTTCGTGGAAGATAAATGCAACTAAAGTGGCGCGACATCATCCTAAAAGAATATACAACTGTAATAGCTTGTGGTGTCTGTTTGGTAATTTTGTGCAGGTGTTATCCGCCATAACTTCTTCAAGTTCTGCTTCGTCCATAACGGCTGAAGTATACTCTGAACGGTAAAAAGAGATCAAAAACAAACATCTCATTAAGCAACCAAAAGTTGTGAGTAGAAGTAAAGCACCTCCATTACGCGACAAGGCTTAACGCCACCTCACGAAAACCACGGTTGCATAAATGCAGAAGTTACAGTTACTCTCACACACAACTCATAACTGCTTCCATATAGTATCTTTTTTTGGAATCTTGACAATTTCTTTATAGTAGTAGCGTTGTTCAGATTTCAACATGGTGTCAAAGTTGCCTGTTGAGACTTCATGAACTTTGGTCTTCTTAAATTTCTGCACCAGCGGCATAAATGGCTTACCTTTGATGGGCTCGCAGAGTTGAAGTTCACTGGTCGTACTTCCTACTAAATACTTTAGTATATCTTTTTGTCTTTTATTTCTGACGAATGTTACGTAGATCACATAGAAACGTTTCTTAGGATTTATAATCAGCAGGTCATTTTGGATCTTCTATGATCGGGTTAGGTTGGGCAAAAAACTAAAGCTAGGTAATTGTAAAACTTCTGGCAGGGCGAAACCTCATGAATCTTACACGGCAAAAATATAGCAACTGAGACCGATGGTTCAAGCAGAGTGATATTTCAAAGCCTCTGCCGCTTTATTATCGATAATATCTTCTCTATAATTTTGACAATATAATTTTTCATACAAGCACGATCTTTTTCGAGCAGTCTACGTATTACACAAACAATTAATTGTTTCATTACGTTATAAGTCAATGCGTGTCTCGAACAGCGCATTCTACAAAAAAAGTTTGCAGAAACCTTACCTACACGAGACTAGCCTGGTCTGCCTCCTGTAGACATATTTTATTGACCTTGGGAATTGCCGATGTTTGATTGTATCTCACACGATTGTGGAATGTGCTGTTCTCATAAACGAGTTCACATTTAGGCGTATTGTAAAGAGGTGCTGTTTAGTAAGGTGTGCCATTAAAAGCTTTAATAGCCGGGGAAAGAGTTAGCTTCGTTAGATAACTTCGCTGCGATTCTAAAAACCATATGACGAAAAAGAATGAACGCATTGGGTTAAATCCTGTGAGTATTTTTTGTTGCTAATTTTTTGAAACAGCATCGTTACTTAGGTAAAGCTCGCTCTTCAATTTCATTCTAGCTTGAAAACCGTTGGTTGGACTGGTTGGCTATAAACATATGTCTCCCACTGCAGTAGACCGGTTGCTAGTATCACTAGGGAGGGGTGTGCATAATCAATACATTGAATATCGAAGATGGTCTCCAAACTATTTTGTTCCGTTGCACCATGCATTTTGCGCTGTAGACAAGGCCTTCGTTCCTGACTTGTAACTTTCTTTATAGGTACATTATCATCCGTATATAACTCCGTTCGTATAATATCATACATACCTGTACGTCACCCCTTAAATACTCGTGACAGGCATTTACCCTGTCAACGTAGTGACGATGGCTTTGGGATTTAACGAAGTTTTATTGACGTATACGCCATATTGCAGGTTAAAATATGTTTATACCCGGACTCCATTTGCAAAACTCGCAGGCTTTAACAGATAATCGATTTTTACAAAATAAAAAAAAAACAGATTTTGCTCCTATTTAACCTAGCAACGTTACACATTTACAACTTGCAAGCCTAAAAAACCTTTAAAAAATGTGTAATTAGTAAATGCTAACCACGATTGGTGTCTTCGATAATACTATTATGATCAGTCTTGCACTAAAACATATTTTGACCAGTTGTTGAAACGTTATCACATGCTTTGTTTCAATAATTCCTGTTGCCTCAACTGTTCGGTCATCCTTATTCAGGTTATTCAGTGCCGTGTTCCAGCCATCTTGTGAGTTTGCAGCTGAATTATCCTGAACTTCCGTTGCAGTTAAGCTATCATTAATAACTTGCTACTTCATTAGAGATATTTTTATATCTCAAGGAAAAACAGACAAGGTCTTTTAATATTGCGCTAAAATTTTCGGCCGCTTTTAAGACAAAGCATAGAAGCAGCGCCAACTTGATAGTTTGGAAAAACGTAAGTGTTTCTTTTTCCATATTTGGTTCCATGGCAGACAATGAGAATCATTCCGAAAGCGAACTTATGCCGATCTCTTCTTATTGTTAGGGCCAAGTCTTTACAAACAGCCACAAAAGTGGTTAGGGTCGTTTTTTGGATGGTCCGGATATGCATGAGTCTCACGTGTATGTATATTTTGCAGTGCAAAGTTTACAGTGGAAACCAGGGATGAAAAGATCGTAAGCATTTTTGGTAAGGTGCGCTTGACAACTTGACAGCCCAAGATGCTCAACCCTGTATGTCCAACGTAAGTAAATCACATAAGAGTAATTGTGATAATCAATTTGAATGACAAGTCCGCAAGTACAAGATTGCCTCAGTGCTCATGCCCACATAGAAAACGTAAATCCTATAGTTGCACTCCGACGTATCTTGACGTCCCAAAATTCAGCAGATCATGAATTATATACTGCGGTGTTCTTGAGGATTTACTTGCTTTTTTTATAAACTAACACGGATGTGTTGAGCAGCTTCAATTTTGTTTCTTTGAATTAGAAAAGTGTTGGCTGACTGTGGGTTTTATAAAAAAAAAAAAAATTGTATGGTTACTTGGTTTAAAGTGTTCACACATTTTGTTGGAAGTTATGGCTTGTTCCTACTTTTTTTTAACAGAAGCTTAAAAGTAATATGAAATCTTTATTTTGACATTCAGAACGACAAAGTACACTGTTTCATGATGAATTTTCCATTGTTGTAATATTTTTTATTTGTTTACTTGAAAACGCTAATTTTTCTGTGATTCATCGTTTAAAGTAATCAAAAACGTACCTCTCTTCCTTTTCTCTGCTCCCCGCTCGATCTTCATTGTAAGGTACCACCACTTTTGTTATTACGATTCTATCCGTCAGTCAAAGCCTAGTGTTTTGTTTATTGATGTTGAGTATTGGAACCGTCTGCTTGTAGATGGCGGTCTGCGTAGCCTCGTTCCGCTGCCTGCTCAACAAATCATAGCGCTAATAAGCGCGTAGTGGCAACAGTGGTGTCGGTGTAGCTGTACTCGATAGGCAATCAGCCTTCGTCGTCCCTGCTCACCGTGTGGCTCTACGGTGCCCTCGCCTATTTTCCGCCTCGCAACAGTTGTGCGGCTGCCGCCACCGTCGGCGACACTTTCGCAGCTGTTGGTGCTGCCCTTTCCTGATACAGTTGCCGTTGCTCAGGAACGCCGCCGCCACCACCGTGCCTGTCGAGGAGCGCCCTCTCGGGACATGAACATGAAGCGAGTAAGAGTGGGACGATAATGGCGACAGCAACAAAGTGGTCCCTACTTTCGCTCAGTTGTTTCATTAACCATATTTAAGTACCACATACAACATGCCTAACGATGATATGTATTTTCAGTACGATGTTACGATGATGAGCTTCTGACACTGTAACAGCAACAACAACTACTTTTGCTGATGCTGCGGATCCTGTTGACATTACAGTGGCTCAACTGCGCAAACGTGAGAAGGCGGCGGTAGCGATGGTGGTGATGATGGGATAGCAACTCCCTCTGGTGGTGTGCATTTGGTCTTTTCAGCCACACTCCCTCGCATTCCCTTTCCTGGCTGCCGCTTCGGGACTCGATAGGCTGAGGAGGAAGCTGCTGATTCGCACTGTCTCCAGACCCTCCTCTGGGTGGCGCTGTACTTTAATGCAAGAATTTTCGAGTTGCTTTGATGATCGTGCATTTGTCTTGGGTCGTCAATGGTTTCCATTTTTTCAAACCCATTTTTTGTGGGAGACGTAATCTCGCCATGATATGCTTGTTTACGATAGTAATGACGAGAATGGCGCACACAGTGCGATCAGAGTAAGTGGCGTGTCTTTCCTGTGAGACCAAAACGTAGTTGATGGAAAAACGAAAAACCCACCCTGGATTTATTTACAGTGTTTTTTAAACGCATGCTGTCTACGCCTGTAGTCCAGCTAGCAAATCGTTTTCCTGTTGTTACCATTGGAATTATACCACGGAACTTTGTGACTTAATCATTGCAGAAGTGCAGAAGGACTCCAATGTTACATACAAGCGCATACGATTTCCGTAACACTGTGACTGCGTCGCAGTGACTGTAATTTGTGCTCCACAAGTAATTACCGCGCGAGTGCAATCAAATCAACCGATAACGCTGCTCCCATGCAGAGCAAGCCTTATATTCTCTATTACCTGGTTGTTTTTCTGTTGCAATAGTCAATGCCTTGTAGTGCAGGTGCGCTAGATACGATTGGAAACGTGCTCAAGCAACTGGCGGACTTAGTCATGCTACTTCAGGATTGCAGCTGCGGCGTCTGCAGTTGTTAACCGGCGGATGTTAAGCGAGCAGGTGGGTGAATATCATCGATGAACACGCTGAAC
The DNA here is from genome assembly GCF_002532875.2 of Varroa jacobsoni. Lineage (NCBI taxonomy): Eukaryota > Metazoa > Arthropoda > Arachnida > Mesostigmata > Varroidae > Varroa > Varroa jacobsoni. The sequence goes on from NW_019214305.1 coordinate 190,734, forward strand.
AAATGATGATTTTCTTAATGTGATGTTCTTACAATCTACGATCTTGGCGTGTTCATATACAGCTTGTTGCGTAGCGAGTCTAAAGCCTATTTGGCGCGTACTTGTTATTAGTTACATTCTGCAATACACTATTCTTGCAAAACGTTCTGCTGGTTGCAACTTCAAGTGTTTGGCGGTATTGTTGCTTACTCTTCGGTTACAGCTGATTTTCCTTAAAAGGCTATTTTACACCGAAGCGTTTCTCCCGCGAAAGAAGTCATTACAATGAAGTTTACTCACTCGTCAAGAGGGATTACCCCGGAGGTCTATTGGTCCATCTGTCTGTTATTTATTTTTTTGCTGCCCCCTGGTGGCAAGTGGATGATTTGCCACTGATAGTACAGCTTTATTCTACGTACGTTTCCGGGCAAACTGTGTTACGACGCCCTGCAAGGAACAAGCGCGTGATGATGTAGATACAAACACGCACTTGTAGATGGGAGGAAAACTTTTTTGTTTGGCTCGATGAACCGTATATATCTAACGTAGGAGAGTATTCTCCTCTGTCTACTGTGGCGTCATTGTTTTTAATGATTGCGCATACATACGACGCAATATCATTTGACGCGATATGTATGCCTGACTTCCTGCAACGTAAACACTTGCGTGCGGATTAGCAACGAAATAGGTAGATACTTACTTTCACACCTATATCTGCTGAGGAAACGTTAGATAAAAAATGAAAATGGGCATATGAGTATTATTGTCTGCTCTGGAGCTTCATGCTATAAAGAAATAAACGGAAGACTTGACATAATAATATAACAGTATTGAAACAAAAAAATATCTGCAAATTCATCTAACTGGCAAGATTTTCCTCTTAATTTCTTTATACCTAAACTATCAATAAACAATTTCCCAAAGACTTTAGAGACTGCCATAATAACGTTATATAGAGACGTTTAATGAGGAATTGCTTCAATGATAATCTTGCTTGTTGCTTTTCAACGCTAAAGTTATGGTCAGCGATACATTTTTTACAAACTTTTTTGAAACCTTTAATGAATTTCGGGATGAATCTTCATAACAATATTTGATATTTTTTAGAAAAATCATATTTGGGTTTATTACTCCATCTGAAGCCTAAGATAAGCTATGCATCTAAGCCATCGATGACAGTGATGCATAGATTATCTTACGGATATAGTAGGTGGGTGTATCAAAGATTTCCAACTGAGTAACTGTGCATCGTGTCAGCGATGTGCGCCAGAGCTTTGTGTTGCATTGTTCTGGGTTATTTCTCGCATAGGCGCTGCCCTTTACAGTTGTACAGAGTGGGCTTGCCTGGCCTACGAGGCACACAAATGATGGTTTCCTTCATTAGCTTTTTCACTTCAAATATGCCGGATCTGTTCCACCTTTTGTTAGCTCGCAGCATTTCTTCATCAAACTCGTAACTTGTTATCCATGATTTATCCTATAGATATTACACTGTGACAGGCTCTGCAACGCCGAGAAGCAGGCCAAAAAATGCGCAGATTTTGTCTATCGATTAAGGAGTGGGAACCTTACTGGGAATTTCTCTGTAGATGTAGAGGATTCTTTACGGTTGCATATGATAAATCCAAATCTCAAGATATAACAGTCGCACTAATCGAAAGATCTTCTTCAAAAGATTGAATTTTCTTCGTCGTTATCAAGCAAAAAAAGTCATCCTAGGTACAAAGTATATTTGAGGTGTAAATACTTCGTACAACGTTTCCTGAACCAATCGATTCAGCTATGCTTTCCAAGGGCAGCACAAATTCCAGACATCTTTGTTATAGTTAGAGTTCTCTTAGTTAGAGTTTGAAGAAGAACATCGCAGGCGTCAGAAACTCACGACAGTAGTGCGCTTTGAATGCCCACACAATTGTTTCTATCAGCAAATTGAGTATTTTTTGGTGCGAATTTATTTGCAAAAGGATCAAGTAAAGCAAATTAGAGTTTTCTGTAGTATAATTAATATTAGTACTAACCGCTTCTAGTGTTTCAGAGGATGTTTTAGTCTTATAAGATAATAATATTTGCGCATTAAAAGGATACGGGTAAAAAGCGAACGCCATCTGCGGGTTTTGTGCCGCTATAGGAAAGTAAGCAAAGGCTAGAAAGGGCTAACCACAGTGGCAACGGAGATTCTTCAAAATGTTTCAGTGTCAAACGATGCCTGTCAGCGCAACAAACAGTACGTAGAGATATGTCGTTACGATAGATGTAGAGTCTTAAACACAAAATGAGAGAACGCGCTCGATAGCTTACTAAGTGATCAGTAGCTACCTTAAGCTGTGTCTCATCAAACTACTATTCTATTATGAAACTATGTTTCCTTCGTAATCTCCCTTATTTAAAGGTAGACTATCGACAAATACGTTATCAGGTAACACCGAAATTGGTTCAGTAGCTAGGACTTAATACGACAGAAAAAAGACTCGCCAAGGTAATGGCTGTATATTGCTAAGTAGCTCCCAATAATAGCGAAAACCATACATATATATATATACCACCTCACATATGTACAATTTCGATCAAAAGCCCTGAGACAATGAATATAAAATAGTGAGAACATAATCACTGGTTCTTCTATGGAGGTTTTCTGTAATCAAGGTCAAAGCAGAGGCCATGCGTAATATACACGAATAATACGCCAACTGTGAAAAAACGATAAAATGTTTTCCTACAGTATAAGGCTGTAGTACGTTTGCCACGCATTTCATGAACTCTGTCGTTAATCATTTTTCGATCCACGTGGAAACATGAAATTACTGGCTGAAAGAATGAAAGAAAGAATTTACATTTCCTGCCTCGCTCGCAGATACACACCTGCGTTCTTCTTTTTCTCTCATTGTGTTTAACGCAATGATACTTAATCGTGCTACGATGCTTGCTATGATAAAAAGGCGATGACATATATACTTCTCTGCCAGTAAATCAACAGAATAAGCAAAGGAGTCCAGCTGGAATAACGCTGATGTCCACTATCATCGCTTCTCCACTGCCGAGCAGACCGTTGTTGATTCTGAGAAGTTCGCGTTGCCAGCGATTGGTTACCCAGCCGACCGTTCACAGCCTCACTAGCAAGTGTTGGTCGGCTTGACTGCTGACGAAAGTTTGGTCGCTTACGATGAATTCGCACAAACCCACGAACAGCCATGAATGATGTTGAAATTATAAAAGAAATGTATTCGATCGGTTGACCCAGTCGATGTTGACTGAGTGAAATAGATATTTTCTTGCACAAAAGAAACTGGTTCGCTCGCAAAAGATTCACTTTATTTCCCGGCAGAGGCTAAAATCCCTAATGATATAGGCATCAGACCTCCGGAGCTAAAGTCCCCGATTCGCTTGACGGTAGCTTTAACACCGTAGTCAGATGCAACAGTTTCATGATTACTCACGAATGATACACTTCGATTAATTACTGTCAATCAGATCGATACCCCATAATTATGCTAAAGATTTCATTTTTAGCGTTGCTAACAGAGACAGACCAATTACGACATTTTGTTTTCAATAACTGTGCGATAGAACCCATGTAAGATTTTTACACTAGCTGATCAAATATGAACCAGAATCTTTAGCGTCATTGTAGTGAAGTATAGTTCTAGGTAGTAATTAGTATATTAGATCGAACTAATAGGACCGAAATTTTTTGTCGTTAATATCCTCGCAACCGAGACTAAATATTTTTGTTAGATAAACGGTTCCATTTGTAATGTATTTCTTATTTGTTAAGTTCCTTCATTTACTACCTTGTAGCTGTGATACTGTATAATTGATACAATATTTAGTACTTTGTTACGATTATAAGGCGAACATTCGCGAGTCTCAATTTGGTAATTGAAGTCCAACTTGTGCAACCGGTCGTTCAGGTTGGATTTTTTCAAAGCCGTGATGAACCTTCGATGTTCAATAGCATTTTAAACTTTTCGATTTTAGTTGTGACGCAATGTGGTAATGATTAAACTACTCCAAGGGATAGCGTACCATTATCTTTATTATTATCTATATAAAATTGCTGGGTAGTGCCCAATTTGAACTCTAAGGCTTCTACCCAGAGGAAGGACAGCAATAAACATATAATCATATTATATAAAATAACGGTATCTTAATAATTTAAGAGCCTTAAAAAATGTTGTCTAAGTGTCCAGGGGAACGAAAGTCGCCATAACTGAGTGATATATCATAACGGTTATATTGACAATGCCGCTCTGAGCAAAGGACTACCTTCATCACTAATGAGCGTTCAACGTTATTATTTCTCTGCCGGATACCGATGTATGCCAATGAATCGGTGTTCGCTGTTTATTGATTGACACACAACTCCGCTAATCCATTGCCGCTGGCATCACTTTGTCTACCTTCACGTTGCCTCTTTTATTTCCCAGCAATTGTTTGGATTACTTTTGGCTAGAGCATGACCTACCAACATCGGCTTTTGTAGCATACACTGTTATGCTGCTCTGAGAAGGTGTCATCATCATGTAATTGTTATAAGAAAAACAACAGCTGTGACGAATATTAACACACGTATGTATTCATTTTTTATCAATTTCATTATATATTCATTACTATCAATTTTCAGTCTGTTTTGGAAGTTTTCTGCTATCGCAGCAACAGTAGAGCAGCAGTGTTTTGATTAATTTTACAGACGATTATATATTTTTATAGAACAGTTAAGTAGATTGATACTTCACAGTTCTCCTTAGATTACTAAGTTATGGAATGATATTGAGGAGTTGGCATTTACGCACTATTAAGTATCACTTAAGTGTCCCTGTTCACGAAAAGAAAAAAAATAGTGGAAATCCAGATTGTTAGTATTTCTAGTTGGTTCTAGTATCTAGCTAAGTATACGCGTTAGTGGACTTGAACCACAAATTCGCTAGGCCTAAAATAGGATTCAAATACTGTTTTAGAATAGAAGGTGAAAAAGTTGTAACTATGGGAAGTTGCTGATCACCTTGCCGCATAATAGATCGCTTGAAGAAAGCCCAGATTAGTTCAGCAAAACGGCTTAACGTGCCTTGAGCAACACCGAACTCGATAATCGAAGGAAAAATGTTTCTAGAACTCTTGCTATGTTTTACTTGGCTAAGCCATGGCCGACATTTTCTATGCGCCGAAGATATTATAGAAACGAAAACCACGGGATGAATGCGCGTATCTCGAGTGTCACAAACAAATACTTGGAAATTCTAATCCGTTTCATAAGTAGGCACATTAGTGTTAGCCTAGATGGCCAGCCTGAGAAGTTGTGCTGTCTAGATTTGTACACATGACCATTTGACTTGAGTGCACGTTTGTACACTTGATAATATCAGTACGGACAATGCTATCCGTGACGCAGCACTAATTCTAAACAACAATGTTAGTATATTTCCGAAAACGATTTATGACTTGGAAATATTTATCACATTGTGTACGAAACAAGCTAGAAAGATCTTATAATTAAAAGGTATTTTAAAAGGGATTTTATCAAAAGAGATACTAGAGCCATACGAATTATAGGCCTATGGCGATGGTTTATTACTGGCTGATTTACTCGTCCGTGTTTATCAACTTGTTGCCTAATCGAATAAAAGGAAGGAGAGCCTTGAAAATTGTGCGTGTGACATTTTACGTCTGAATTAGGACAGACCAACTGGTGTCGGAGATCGGTTCTAATAGATGGGTAAGTTTGTCCACGCTGCGTACTTTCATTTGCGTCATGTTATGCATTAAATTTCGCAATCAAATAACTATTATGAGTTGCTAAAAAAAAGAAACGATCTTTTTCCTCACGTATATATGTATTATGATAGTTCTGAGGGCCAATTAAATACCATTCAGCTTGACAATAGAAGAAAAATGTCACAGCTACTTTTGGTGTTTAATACGAGAGCAACACCCTCCCTGTTCCTTCGATTTTATCAATTTAGATCACACGAAATTGACGTTAACGTAGCGTAAAAGACCTTTAGAGCAAAACAGCCAGATTCGCATGACCTACCCTTTTAAGAATTAATTTGCTAACCATTTTCGTGTAACAATGACGGTGCTATCAAGTTAGTTAGTTTTAGTGAAAGCTATCCTGCTTAAAGCAAAAACAATAACGCTGTAATAACATATCCAGAAAATGAATGGGTAATAACAGGTTAGGGTAAGAACAAACGCAATGGCTACCGTGGTCAGCACGAAGACGTTGTTTGAAGACGTACGTATAATCGTTCGAGATGGCAGAGTTCGCGTTTGACCTTTCTGCTAATTTTCTTTCGGCACTATCCGCGTGTTATCAACAACTCTTGATCGTCGACCGTCGAAGCTGTCGCTGAATCTGAAAGAAGAACCGTGATATCAACGATTACTGTTGCCATCGTCGGTATGGCTCAACAGCGGAGGGGCCCGCGTGCAACACCACTTGCACCCCGGGGCACCAGTGGGTGTGGCTGATTTCGTACTAAACAAGAAGATTTCGAGTCGGTCGTACTGACAATACGACATCGGCGCCGAATAGGAAGTTCGCGCAATATTACGAATAGCCCTTCCAGAGATAAGCAAAGTGGATCATGAGAGTTGCAAGATAAAACAGCGACCGAGATAACAAGATATCGTCTCCGGCTTGCGCCTGGACGATCATACTAATCTAACGGACTGATCGGAAGTGATTCAGCGATCGATCATGAAAGAACGACTATCGATAAACGTAGGCTATAAAGAACTAATCAGCAACTAAGCACATACATAATCGTTGACTAACTCTCTAAAAACAATAATAAAAATTCTTTCACTACGTTCGTGGAAATGTTCGCGTGGCGCATTTAGCAGTCTGCGATTATATCGTACGTGACATTACTGCCAAGCTTCTCGATCAACTAAAGGACAGATCGTTTTAATGCGTTTAGAATAGAGTTCATATGTCTTAGATTTTAAGCTACTGAGTTTTGACACGCCGCTTTTGTTGCAATTATGCAGCTGGTCATCATAAATACAATGATTATTTCGCAGAAATTTCCGGAATTTGGAGGGAACTCCGTGCTGTCAGTGTTACTTGAGGTGCATAGGCCTAGCTGATCGGGTGTTCGCTATGGGCTACTGTAATTCACATTAGGAGGCGCGTGACCACGAAGCCGCGCGCGCAGGTCACGATCACTCTAGTATTGTTGAAAGGCACTCTGAAGCCAACAGCCCGATGCCGGCCAAAAAAAAACATGCTTCTTAAGCTTAACTTCGCAGCTTTCAGAGGGTATTACCTAAAATATTTGGCAATACTATCCGCTGCTTCTACAGCAACATTGTACCTGTTTGTTCTAAAAAGAAATTTAGTACTATTTATCGTAAGGAGTGGCATACTTTGTTACGCTATAAAAGTAAAATCTTTTTGTTGATTTTTTGTTTCTCTTAAACAACTACCTCATATTTTTGCCCTTGTTGTTATTATTATTTTGTTGCTATTATTTGTCACAGGAACCAAGACGCCATTCCTTGACAGATATATCCATTTCCTCACAACATGCCCGGCTTCAGTTGATGAGATATATTGCTTCTTGCCGGCCCGTCGCGGTCCGTAAAAATCCACGTATCTTTTGCTAAACTGATCTCTCAGCCCTGCCTCTACGAGTGTCTTATGTGCAAGATAGGAAAGACATTTTGTTCCCTTTCTATAGTCGAGATTCTCAGTTGAAATTCCCCTGGCGATAGGCCTCGGCTGATTGCGGTCTTAGCATCGTTTTCAGGGCTTGTTGTCGAGTGAGTCAGTGGTCGAGGGCGAAGATACGAGTAATTTGGAAGGACCGGACAACAGAAGCAATTTGACAATCATTTTTTTCATCGACTTTTCTACTGCTATCGGCATTTCTTACCGAAGCATACTCATGCCTAGCCTCAAATTTGTATTCAATAGGCCACATGTTATGTTTTGTTAGCAGAGTGCTGTCCTCTAAGTAGAAGATAAGCAGTATTATTGTTGTCTACCAAGTCAAGCAGATCGCATTCAGATTTCCTGCTAGCAACATAATGTTTTGATAGATGGCACTAATGTTCCTTTATCAGACCATCTGAATTTGAGCCTAATGTTGACCTTTTCTGCATTTGCAGGCTCGTAAAACGCGATAATATAGTCCAATGAAAATACTGGCGATTTAAAGCAACGTCAGATGCCGAGAGCATTGTAGGGTTGCTTCCTGTGCTTTTTTTGACATCACTGAATCTTTCCTAGTGGAAGCACTTGCTTCTTGGAAAGGAGCATTAATTTTATTCAGCACGAGCAAATCTAACCTATTTTTTTTAACAGGTTCGCAAATACATCGATATCAGACTAAGCGTAGCTTCACCCTGATTTTAGCAACGTTTCATAAGTGATCCGCACCAGTAGCTACTGTATAATTTACCATAGCAGTTTGCGAGTGCATCTACCTTTCGTGATTTACGCATGACACATTTCGATATCTGAGTGGCTGCATCTTATAATAATTCGTCTCGACTGAATCGACGGAAGAAACAAAACAAATTTTTCTGAGGGGTTCAAAATAAATTTCCGGAACAGTAGTCTACTGTCGCCTTAGAATTACTTATTTTAAAATGTCTAGTTAGTTATTGGTGTAAGAAAGTTACTAGTTCTAATATATGCTATCGGTTTTAGTGTCCTGTGCATCAAGTGATTGTTGATGATGTTAACTGAGCAATTTTCCTTTGATAGGGACCAGGAAGTGGAACGATTACCGAGTTACCGCCTGAGAGCACCATGTTGATTTCTTTGTGAAATTTAATTGTTTCCGTGATAAAAGCATATTTTATGCAGTTGCTGTTCCGACTCGTGTCTTAAACTTCACTTGTCTGCAATTAATTGAATGAGGTATTCGCAGTTCTCACGGACATTTTCGCTAACAGCGGTCGAAGTAAGGGTAGGCCTTAATTCGAATTTATTTAAAATATTGTTTTTACTTTTGGATGCCTGTGAAGTACGGACAGCTCGAATTTACCCTCTATAAAAGTACAGTGGATATGCGACAAACATAAGTTGCTATAGGATAACGCTTAAGCATTACAATAGACTGGCATTGCATTTAAACGAGGCCAAAAAATACATCGTTATGGGCTTGATGTAAAGGTTTGCGTAAAGTTTTCATGACCTCTACTTGCTTCTACACAATGAGTAGTGCTTGCTTGAATTAAAAACGCGCTCTGTGGGAAGACCAGTTACGAGAGACGTTGATTACGAGTCAACTTGCACTTCGAAGTACATCGTTTCAGAATTTAGTGGCAAAATGACTCAAATAGAAACTTCAGTTGGAGGCCAATAAGTCAGCGCTCTTTCAGCAGGGGCGAATCAGAGTTTTTCTATCAGTTAGTTCGTTCGTTTACTTAGCGGGTAATTAGAGTTTAGCTTGATCGGGCAAAAATACTTGTAACTACTCACGACAAGTTAACATCTATGCACTTCGCTTAAGAATGTGTCTGTGAGAGTGCAGACTTTGTAGTAAGAGTCAATCATACATTACAGGCGAAACAAGCTTCATTTTACTTCTTTTAGGTACGTGATCGCAAATTAGCCATGCTTCGTATCGATGCACACCCAAAACAGCATGCCTTGAAGTTTTGTGGGACTACCATGTCTCTTAACTTCTTCTGGGTCGAAATACGTTGAAAGTAGCAAGGGCAGTAATATTTGGCAGAGACTTTTCAGTGGCAGATCGTTCGCTAAGCAGCAGTTACCAGATGATTATTTTTCCATGCACCTTAAGAGCTGTGAAAAAAAACAAGTAAGGTATGAGAAGTTGAGTTGTTGGGAAAATTAAATAGTGTCCAGCACTGCATTGAAATATATAGCGATATAAAAACACACGTGATCAGACAAACTCAATAAGGCCGTGTTTAACGCTTCAGAAGTTTCTGTGCTTTGCGACCTGAGAACGTTTTATGGCCTGTTAAGGATCTCGATTATTCTATAGCACACGTCTGTTATGAAAGAATATACTACTCATGACCGAACTACTTAACTTACGGCGTAACCAGTATGATGATTACTGATGTATGCCCTCTCCTTACTTTAGGCTAAAAATATGCTTTGGTAGTCTTAAAAAATTTTCAAACGTTCGCGCTACGCACCATTTCAGATAGTACTAGAACATTTAGCTGTCCAGATCAGTGTTGTGCCAAACGTTCTAGAATTTTTAAAAGTTAGAGAAGCAATTCAAAAGCCTATCAGAGAAATCGTGCCAGTCACTAGACAACAACGACACAAAGATGGCGAGTTCGCGTCGTCTGGCAGTCGAATCATTGGAATGAAAACATTAGTTAACGGTAGATACGATTTTGTTTTCTGGCTACATTTTACTTCTTTTAGGTAGAATTCGAATTGAAGTTCGTTTAACCATTGAGCGGTACTAAGGATTGGTTTAGATGGTGATTTCGGCACGCTTAGTCTAGAATGACTACGGACGTGAAAATTTCTGGTAGACGCAGTCCACGCTATTTTAATCGGAGAGGACCTGAACCACCAAAACGTTTCGTTCGGTAATAACGTGAAGACCCCAGTAACTCGACATCGTGTTATGACACCTGTCTAGAAAGTATGATGCGCCCGACAACAACGACATATATGACCCGATAGTCACCATTTATCAAATAGTTCCTGTACGGATGATGCAAATAACCGTCCCGATTGGTTTATATAGAAGCAATAGGAGTGCCTTGTTGGTGCATAACGAGCACAAAGCACGTGTTCTAATAGCTTGTACGTGCAGCTAGTCTCAACAAATTGTTATTTCAAATTGTGTTTGCAGGCCCATCTATTCAGACATGCACTGCTTACATAGCTATCCACAGTCCAAAAATGATAACACTCACAATATGTAGTGGGCTGTTGAGGCAGTTGGCTTTTACCTATGTCGGAGAAGAAGCTGTACAAAACATATTGAATATAAGTTATTCATTTTGACAACGCATGAACACTCGAAGATATCTCCCGACGATTCTCTGCTATAGCTTCCCTAAAGATCCTCCCTGTCCATCATAGCTTTGATTGGGAAACCATAGCTTTATGCTCATTTACCGTCCCTGCTCTTGTCTTGACGGCCGCGGCAAGCTTGACCTTTGAGTGATTCACGCAGCGAATATATCGGACCATCGCTGACCAAATGCAGTACCAATGAGAAGAGAGAGCCCGCGCTGTGGCGTCACTCCAGCCCCTTTTAGCGCCCAGTTGTTTTCTCGACCCTCGAAAATTACGTGCCCTCAGCTACAGACACCACGGTGCAACCGTGGACATGCTACCTCGTTAAACACGCTCGTTCAGCACAGACAAACGACAGTTGTAATAGGTACCGCACAAAAAACGGCTGTTTTTTGTTTGTATTTTTTATCATATATAAATTACTCGTTACAATTGAGCTATAAAAGAAAGAGAAAAGTGTCATCCAACCTATCCTGGTTGGCACTGAACTATTAGGTATTGCATACCAATCGTTCTTTTGAATCAATAAAAGCGCTATGAAGAATAACATGTAAAAGGCCAGCTAAGAAAGCCATGGAACTTTATCAGAGCAGCAGTATCTTAATTTCCAATAAATACCTTTGCCTATAGGTTATGACAGATCATCACAGGGATATCGTGTTTGTTTTATTAGGGACATAATTATCGGTTCTTTTCTATCTGGAATTAGTTGTTATTGGCTGTATAGTTGAAATGTTAGAAGAGGCAGCGACCGGCAGACAAAGACGATTTATAGCACCGTGAAGCCTTTCTATTCTCGAGTTGCTTAGATATGCAGTTGAGATATATCTACTGCAGTACGTTTGGTCCAGGTGAGGTTAGGTAAAAATGTGAACGCTTGAAGTAAGTACGAAGGGTTAAGAATCCGTTTGAGCCAAGAAGACCGATCATTAAGTAACTTACAATGATTACTTATGAATATATTATGAAACAACATTGTCTTGTGTTAATGTACTACGAAATGTCGTATGAACGAAATGAAAACGTAGTGAGCCTATCGGCTCCGGCCACCTCTACGCCGTCATTCCCTTTGCAGTTGTGAACAAAACGTGATATATTACAGCGACCTATTTTACGTATTGATGTCTGCATATAGAATGCTCTCTAAATGAGCTGAAGAAACAGACCAGCTTGATTTACGCCGCATCTAAAAGTAACCGAATCTGCACTTGTTCTGTATTTCCTCATCGAGGATCGTTCGGAACAATATAGAAGCAGCGGGCATTTTGTGAAAATTAATATTAAACTGTAGGGTACGAAGCATCTACAGCAGCTGATGCTGCTCTAATTCTCGAATTCGTATAGATAGCGAAAGCAATTTCACGCGAAATTCTAACTCCTAAACGATTTACCAAGATCACTGGGGAAATGATCGCATCGTTTGACTATATTAGTTAGCTTCTTTGTGAGAGCGTATAACCGTACAGCTTTAAGAAAAAATAGTTGGCTAGACAGTACGTAAACACCGTATAATTTCAAGCATTCCCTTTCAGAATTGGAGGTATCATTGATTTCAACTCGAAAAGACCCATCGAATAGCTTCCGATCATGTTCATAAAGCTATAATCAATCCCCAGCTCAATAAACGTCACAATTAACAAGCCGTAACGAACTCGATATGAAGCCTTAAGGAAACCGACGTCGATTCAGTATAATTCCCTGCAATGATTTTTATATGCTGGCTTAGATTATGTCTTGCTTGTAGTTTACCCTTCACGAACTCATGTTGGGTAATGTTACAATACCACGTCTCGATATTCAGTAAGTCAAACGTGACCAACTATGGTTTTTTTCAACTAGACAGGGAATAGACTCTTGCGCTACTGAGCGCTAATTCTCTCCAGAAGATCTAATACCTTTCTTGTGCACTGACGAAGCCATTGAAAGAGGCCAGGAAAGAGGCGACCTTCATGGGATAGAGTCATCTGAATTGTACCGTTTATTCAATGATTTCATGTTCAGTATGCCATAGTCGATTTCGTTAAATCTACTGTAATCGACCATGCGACCTCTACAAAAACTGTGATCGGAACAGAATCGGCAAAATGTAAATCTGACAGTAAATTGACAGAAATCAAAAAGTAGAAAGACAGCCTCAATTAAAATTACCCAAATTATAGGGGTTAGAAATTTGCGTTTCTTAAATTTGAGTTATTAATACATTTTTAAAGAAGAATAAAAAAGAATTCAAGAAAATCAAAACAAGTTGTCGCGTAAAAAAACAGCCTAGAATATTTCAATTAAAAAAAAAAAAAAAAAATGAAGAATCAATACGTATCGAGGCTACAAGTATTCTTTGTGTGCTTTTTTCCAGATATCTATTGGTTTACTTATTTCGGTCAAACGATGTATGGCTGATATATACTGATGTGTTGTATTCATATGTTTTATAACTTCCAGGAAACCCCGCCTTGTTTAGTATAAGCGAGGTGTAGAAACGTTGTCTTCGTCTCAGTATGTTCAGGAAACCCGTAACGTCCATTAGACCCCCGGACACGCAGTCATCAGGCGAAATAGAAGGTGGCGAAGAAAACGGTTCAACCAAAATAACGCGTCCCCAGCCAGCCGTCGTTTCTACTATCAATACAGCGGTTTCTAGAGTAAACGGCACCGCCATTTACTCAAATACAATCGACAACGACGAAAGAATCGAAGATATTTACGCGTCAATTCCGGTGACCAATATAACCACCGATACAGGTAAAGAACAAAGGAACCTATTTACTTAATGCATTTCGTTCTCGCTTAGTACGTAAGTTGTTACGTGCGTAATTCTATTGGTAATAAGCAGCTTTGAAGCGGCAATACGTTGATCCGGTCTGCTAGTATGTTACATGATCGGCAAAACGGTGGGTGGCTTCTAAGTTGGAAGCCACCCGCTGCTTCTTAATGCCTTTAAAAAGTTATTTATTCCGGTTGCCCCTACGTCGTGGTGTTGTTTAGAATGCGGACAAACGCAGCAGGAGTTCCTTGGACAGTCCTTGAAACCATCCATACAGACGCTCACTTTTCCAGCAATTAGTAGAATAGAACGATGCAATCACGCTCGAATGTATAAAATTCGATTTCGGGGATGATTTCGTGCCCAGCACGGTATCGTTCATATTTTCTAGAAATTGACCATGGCTGTACGGTTCGAAATTGACAAGAGCAGTTTGCTTTCTATGTATGGCTGTTATAGTTCTAATCTTAAATAGTAGTATTAAATTATATATCTATTTCTTTGTGTATCCATCAATCGATAAGTGTAAAGCTTACACAAAGCACATGTTCCACAGCTGAACTGAACATAATGACTGTGACATCTGTGCCTGAAGTCTGAGCATCCGGTTCGGGTGTCGCTACCTACGAACCGGCGAACTCGTCCTAAACATATGAATAGGCTATACGCGCTATATAGGCTATACGACAATACAGGGTAAATGCACAGTATACGAGGGTCATGGTAGGCAGTATTTTTCGAGAGAATGAACGCGTCACCTCATCTATTTGTCATTTATGACTATTTTTATTCAAACACTGTGCGGCAGAGTCAGACCTATGTTTCTGTGCATACCTAACCACATGTTTATTTGTCAGTTCGTAACGCTCACATTGTTAAATCGCGCGACAAGGACGCTAACAGGGTTAGCTTGCTAAATCAGTTTCATAAGCTACACTTTCTCCTCCAACCACGTAATAATTAGTGACAGCAGAACGAAGTCCACTTAGGGATGAAGTGTTCGCTAATCGGAGCGCATCATAACAATGGTTTTATCATTTTATAATCCTCCTTCTATTGAGTGCGACAAAAAGCCTTTTTAATAGTTGGCTTTTAGCTGCCTCCTTTGACAGGTAGCGGCACCGCTGTTTAGCACTATTTCAAAAAGCCGAAATGGGGAGTGGGGCTCGATCTAGAGGAGTTAAATAGGAAAATAGACGACTGTAATATATTCATTGTCCTTCCAATTACTGATTGGATTTTACTGCATGACCAGAGTATGCCTCTCACGCCTAAATTTCAATTTACACCATTCTCCTGTGTTCCTTATGCTAGTAAGAAAACCCGTTAGCATCGCGTCGTTGCAGGGTCGATTTGGAAATGTTACAAGAGTGAAAACAAAATAAATAGAGCAAGCGGTAAGGGATAAGCTCCGCATATATCGATCTGTGTATCATTACCAGAACATGTTAACTGTAAAGCACTGTAACACAAACGGAGATATAGTGACTTCCAACAACCTGATGGCCTGCGTACCTTTTTCTGGGCGTCGTAGTTAAGAGCTGATATTTTTCCCTGGCACAGGGGCTTCGTCCTGAAAACGAACAGGCCAGAACGATGGTTCGGATTTCTGCAGTTAAAGAGTTTCATTTTGAACGTTGAGCTTTTTTTTCTCTTGCAAAATTGCAACGTTTCTACGGATTAGGAGAAAAACCGGACACGTTCTTAGGTAAGGGACAAAAAAAGGACAAGGGTTCTTAGGTAATCTGCTTATACACCAAATACATAGTTCTTTAAATTTCGAATTATTTACTTAGTGCGAATAAAAGGCTATTTTTAAAGAGGAACTACCCAATTCTGGTCTGGCTAATCTATGAAGGACACAAACTGTCCGGTACAACGACTATACGAATTTATAGGAGTCACGAGAAGGTAATAGAGAACTCCTTCGGGAATCACAGTTTATGATCAGCAGCCTCCTAAACGGCTAACTAAACATTTCTATCTATTACCATTCTCGTTATCGGACGAGCCATATACTATGTTATTTTTCCAAAAGCTCAGAATTTAGCTTTTAGTTTCCAACAGTTTTTTTTTTTTTTAACTCTTTGGCTCGTGATTGTAGCCTAGGTATAATGCAGACGTCATGTTCGCGAAGTTACACAAGAAATGCTTTATATATTTCAAATAAGTCGACTTCACGCTTGAGGTAGCGAAATATCTATAACATATTCCAACGAAATAAGATATCGTACTATAATTTCGTTTGGCCCTTAATTGGTTTCGGTAATTTTGCCAAAAGAAAGCGCGACTCAAGACAGCTCTTAGAAAGACACAAAGTGAATACGTTTTCAACAGGCACATTACGTTCAGGGCCAACGTCCTTAGATATACAATACAAATTTGCGGTTGTATTCTTCTAGAAATTAGCTTCTCGATGCAGTTTACTCCGTGCTTGGATCCCTTTAGGTGTCGAAATGCTCTGAGCAAAAATGTCCAACTGGCTACCTTCCGACAAACTCCAGAAGGGCTAAACATTACGAAAATATAACGCCTCAGCCGCTTTGTTGTTGAAATCGTGTTGAAATGCCTCATATTTGAAACAAAGCCTTCCATCAGACAGAATTTCAAACGCACTGAAGCAAGGGAATCCGCAAACGTGTTACAGGAACACTGTGGCCGGTTAATTTGTAGAATTATTTAAGAATAGATTAACTAGAAATAAATGTCTTTGTTCTTTTTTTTCAACACCCCAGTCTATCTTCCTATACGCACAAGTCCTCGAAATCACTCCTCTCTTCGGATATAGTAGCAGGGACTTGATCCGATTAGGAGTCTAACCGTGGTGGGCTTTGCTGGATTTATCTGGGTTTTTTCAACAGGCCTAGGAAATGAAAGCAATTCTACAAGCAGCTTTTAATATTAATAATAGTTCATTATTCTCCAAAATTCCTTATTGTTTGTTATTAACTATTATTAATTCCTAGTAATAATTTTTGCGCTGAGATTTGAATCAGCATGACAGTATGGTTGTTATTTACGGTTACGATTGTAACGTACTCAAAGGGATGTTTATTAGCCAGCCATAGCACGCTGCCTCTGACAGACATTCGTTGCACACAGCTCTCACCATTGTACTACACATTCAATATTCGAACACACAGGAAGTTAGAGAGGATTGGGGAAGTGTTCATTTGAAATTCGCAATTGGGTACCAGTCGAAACACACTGCTTTACTGAACTGGAAGTTGCAAAATACTAAACACAATTAATCGTTTGAATTTACACTTTTCAGGCAGAAGCCGCCTACAAACGTGCGTCATTTCTGCAGGAGGAACTAAGAGCGGACCTCTACCAGAAGCTCCGTTAGAGCTTCTCGCTGAGATCCAACGAGAATTGCCCGTCTATTTTCGAAATCACGATAGTGAAAAGCACTACGGCGTATTCGCGAGACAAAACTCGGAACAGTTCAGGGACACCGACTCGATCAGGAAAGTAACTGAAATCAGTAGAGCTCGTCATATTCATACATCATATTGTTGCCTTTTATTAATTTCGTCTAGTCGAAATGCGCCCGATCACGATAATGATTATTATTATTTTACGTATAGAAGTCTATTGTGCAAGATCTAATCAGCCCGAGCTGCCCGAACTAAACGTGACTGGATCACTCCATCAATGGCTGGATAATAGTGCCCTGGCATGGGAACTGATGATGGCGACCAGTTTTTGTAATAACAATAATCCAATAACTAACTACGATGATGAATTTTCAGATTTATGAAACAGCATCGGCTGTCGTGGTGGTGTAGTCCAGTTAACTCATCAGATAATTCCGTAATGGCTGATGAAAGCCCGGACCAATTTCGCGAAACGTCACAGGATATCTACGAAGTTGTGGCAGAAAATCACCGGGATAACAACTACGAAACTGCAAGAAAATGCCAAACAGAGCAGACTGATGAGAGTCTATCCAAAAACATCGATGATGCGAAGAAGAACCCTCACGACTATGAAGTTATTCCCGAAGATTTTTTTCTTAAGCAACGCGAGCTAAGAGGTAATTGTAAGCCTGCGTCCCGAGGCTGTTCATTTGCCTGGATACCTAAGGCGCCTTGCAGAATTACGGGTCTTCTTAACAGAAGGCACCGTAACGATAGTTTGAACTACCTCGTGCATTTATATCCTAAGACGAATTAACTTGAGCCCTTGTCGTCTTTGTTTGCAATGAGAACCGTTTCCGCCAGAACTGAAAAGCTACAACGTTTAATCTTGAATCACAGTGTAAAAACTTACATCAAATAATACACACATTATGTAACTTGTACACACACTTTCTAGGGTCTAATCTAAATTCCGCACAACATGAAGAGTGTAGCTTTCTAGAGGTCTTCGGAATATCTCTTCGGAATTATAACATTAAATCAAAAAAAAAGGAGTTCATTTTCTGATTACGTATAATAAGCAAAGTATGTAGTCGTTAAATGAAGCCTAACAACCATTTTAGTAGAGCTACTACATTCTTCCAAGGTATAGTAGCTTACAATTTCAGCTAACTTGAGTAGATCATCTCCAGTATCAATGTTGCAGTTATTGCCAATAATGGCTAGAAAATGTTCGCCTGACAATAATCTTCGTGGCGGTTATTTAGAATTTTGTCTGATTTAATACCGTAAACACTGGTGAACTTCAATATGTATAGAAATTGATTTTTTTCGCATAACTTTTCTAATCCTACCGCTGAAGTAATACAGTGTTTTGAGTCACGTTTATCATAGTTCTTTTCATTCAACTGAGTTTCTTTACCGATCGACCTTTTATCTATCACCTAACTCTATCTGCTTGCTCAGAACCTATTTTATGTATGCATGCATAGATAGGATAAACATTTTATGCCGAAATCATATACACCGTAGGACGTTACCGTTGCAATAACGGAGGTGGAAAGCTTTCTGTGTTTGCTATTGTCAAATTTCACGCTACGGGGTCCTCGATCCATTGTCGTTGCTAGATACCTTCCCGTTGTTATCTCTCTCCCAATTTTCCCGGTTTCAGCCACAGTCTTGATCGTTCCCTTCTTAGAGGGGCAACGTTTTTACGCATTCGATAGTCGACTTCCATAAAATAGCCTTCTTAACTACTTTTCTCTCTATTTTCTAAATTCTCGAATCTATTATCTAGTATTATTAGTAATAAAACGTGGTTAGGAGCTACGAAACAAAGTTTTCAAGTTAGTTGCCTTTGTCTCACGTTGTGCTCAAGTGAGTAAGTAAGTAACGAGCCAACTCTAGCCTAACAATGACGACTTCTGAAAAATTATCCGCTGGTGAATTGATATGGTAGTGAATTACTGTTTGTTTAGTATGAGCTACTATGAAAAAAACAATGTACATTGTCTAAATATAACATTCCGGTGGGCTTTGTGTACTTCCTTTATAGGACCCAGTTGTTTTATTCGATCTTGGAGTGATATGATATAATTCTTTTTATGGCGAGGGGATACGTTAACAGTGAAACGTACGTGGAGAAACCTAAGGACAAATATCGTGCCGCCATTACAGAAAAACGAGCAGACAGATGTAGGTACGAGTGGCCCAAAACTGAGCGCCTTCGGACCAGATGGCCATCCTTGTACCCATATTACGGAGTTCGACCTGGTGTGAAGCTGGCCTTTTCATGTCCGATTTACATTGACACGACTGTTGCTTTGTGCTTATTTAGCTTTTGTTTCGTAAACGTATTTCTCGAATACACGTAATTGTTTAGCAAGCGTTAGCTGTTGCACTTTTTATCATCGGATTGATCAAGCGACACTTTATACTCTGCTAATGTTGCTTTTGCCTTCACACCGGCTCACTAGCGAGGCTGGCGTAAGATGCATTTGTGTCATACTAGAATGTCAGAAAAATTGATTTTTATTGACTGATTTTATACTGTATTTCTAGCTTAAGCTAAAACGATGCGTCTTTGTACAGCCAAATCTGAGTTGTCAGATACTATAATTTCTTTCTGCAGTTCGTCGTCAGTATATGCTAGCGCGCTAGCTTAAAATGGTGACCACAGCCAGTTTCTCATAACCGTCCCTATTTATTCTGTTTCTGGAAACCAATTAAACCTTCTAGTGTATTTTACACCGAAAAGATTAGAAGCAGGTAATAATTCAGGCGAAAATATATAATAATAATAATAATAATATAGCCCCAAACGCTAAGCAAAGCCATTGAATGATATTACCAGCGCTTATTGCTACCGTTGCCACTGACACCTTGCTCGACACATGAGTCATCATTCTTGCGGTTGACTTATTTTCATTGTTCTAGAATCGAGTATTCTAGCTTCCACCTCGTCAACTATTCTTTGCTATTTTAAAATAACCTCTAGTGACCTAATCTAAAGTTCCGACATTATTTGTGCGTGTGGAATAAAGTTAAAATAATATATAAGTTTCGGCCAACAGGCACGGTTCTCGAAGCCAAGGCCCGCTTTCATTTGTCAATCGGAGACACTGTAGTGTAACATCTGGATATCGTTGGCCAATCTGACTCATACGAGTTTTCTAATAACAGTTAGATTGGTTCATTGGAGAAAGTGTTCGCTGCGGGTTCGAAAATGGTACATTTCAATTGCATTAATAAGGTGACGTCAGGCGTCGTCATATCGCCTCAATATTGGCTTTTTCTGAACTTTCTTAGAAAGTAAACACCGAGAACCCAGACGGATACTTTCTACATCTTATACCAAGGTTTGCCGTCTAAATATCATACGACGCACTCGACTGTATCTTTCAGATTTCAGATCCGCAGCTGTTCCAGCCGCTCGTTCCAGTGCTCCCAAAACATTTGCCCCTGTTGCGAGCGTATCGTCAACGAATCCCTTTCATGTTGGTGCTAGTAACATGACGAGTGACTATAGTTCTCCTCTGTCAGCCGACTTCCCGATTTTGCCCGACACGGACTCTTTCTCGCACCATCCGAGCCGATCTTCCGAGCTTACGCAGGTACAGCAATAATGAAATTAGAAAGAAAACTACAGTGGGCGGCACGTTTAAATCAATTGTTTTTCTTTCATTCCTAGAGTCGATCTAAACAAAAGTAGGTATTTCAACGAAAAGTGCTACAACCGTTGCGATTGTTCAGTACATATTATCATGACTATTCACCGCGAGCACAAACGATTTGGCAATTGTAGACTGGCTAAACGATCGCTTAAATGCTTTACAAACAAAAAAAAAAAACTACAATTGCAGGCTTATATCAGACCAAAACTTTCAAAACGTTTAGTTAAAGCTACTAAAAAGTCCAATCGAATCAGCAGACCATTAGGGCTTATCTTACATTAGGACGCCCCAGTCGGTGCTCCATGCTATTCTCTCTAGAAGGGCTAGTTTTTTTAAAATCAAAAATTGATTTTTTGAGCCATTTAAAACCGTTTGGCTTCATGAGGATATTTCTTAGCTTTCTCAAATGGTGCGGGAAACAAGCTGTAACATAGACCTTCTTCGATCTCAAGTAACAAAAGTTTTTTTTAATTTCGACGAGCGTTACAAGGCAGTGCCAAGAGCTTGAATTCAATTCCAGTCGACTGACGAACGGATATTCCTTGTGATGACTTTTTTTGATTGGAACAAGCCCTTAAAATTTGCTCCCATTCGAAGGTACCATCCTGTAAATGTCGGACTCATAAACGTATATGACTAGCTATTCTATCCAAAAAGAAGTAACGAATTGCACGGTGTCCTACAGGATGAAACAGTCGTCTGAATAATAATATAGCTGATATACGTTAAGGCGGTTAAGAACGATACAGCCGGATGGCTCAGCCTATCTAAAGAAGTATGTACTTTAATCGCTTGACGCTTGAAATTAGCTAACTACGATGAGGAATTAAGTCGCCGAAGCACATCAACGAACTAGTCTTTCCCAAGCCGGTCTATGCTTACACAAAAGCGTAAGCGTGAACAAAAAATTCGCGAAATTATAATGGGCACAATGGCACAAAGACAGCGATATATCGCAGTCGAGGTTTGTGGAGTAGCATATAAGTTTAGAGATTGACACTGATTCCCTTGGTTTCCCAACATTCACATACTTCGTAAGCGACATCCTTGATCTTGCGATGGTGCTCTAAGAATCTATATATGGTTGTATTCGGAAGAACAGTCAACAAAGTTGCAGTAATTTCTATGGTTGTTCTTATGATACGATACGAGGAATTGAGGCAACGTCACTCTATGAGGTAAAATCGACCGAATTCGTTATTTACAGCAAATAACCATCTAATATCGAACCCTAACTGCTGCATCTTTCAATGCTGAGGATCCACGTGAACATATCAATAAGCTATGCTTCCTGAAGTAAGGGCCAGCAAGGGCTTATAGACGTGGTAGTAGTCTCTACAACGTTCCTCAAGCACTTAAACGTTAATTGACGTCATTGACGAAGTTATCATTCTGTTAGGTCAGGAACTAATATTGAATTGAAAATACATTAGCAAGCTAGTGAATTCTGAGTGATGAAGTCCCTTCCGTAAATTGATGATATTGCTCTGAGGGGCCCAATAGTATCTTTGTTCCTAGACGAAAAAGAGGCTATCTGAACTATTAGGACAATAGTTCGGATTGGACTCCCTGAACGGCTTTGCTAATATTTAGATATTTTCTAAGATAGATAAGGCTCCTAAGCGGCAGGAAGTATAGTAGCTTGGAGTATATAAGGTAGCAATAATGGAATGTTACGGAAATAATATCAGTATCGAGGCCGCACCGTCCGGGCGGTCGTCGTCAACACTCATCAATGATCTGCGCATTGGCGAGGAACACTATCTATCGTGATTTAATAGTATGAGATGATCTGCGCATTGGCGAGGAACACTATCTATCGTGATTTAATAGTATGAGATGATCTGCTAAACGATTTAGGGGCACCAGGGTAAGCTAAAATCAGCAAAATAGGTCACGTTGTGTGGAAGTAACGACCTGTGTTTCCTAGAAGAAGTGTTTTACAGATATAGCAGTAGAAACAAAGCAATAAGCATTTCCCTCATAGGATTTCACTAGGTGCCAAGAACGTTTTCATTTCTTCGCGACGAATGCGAAAGGTACTGATTTATGGCACTTATATATACATCTTAATAAAGCGTTTTCCTTAGCAGAAGCTCGCGACCAACTGTGTAACGTTCATTTAACTACTCAAAATCTATGGACATCTTTCTTGTTATGAAAAAATGTCTGCACCATGCGTAGCGGCCGTATACAGCGCGACCAATTCAGGATGAATCGAAGTTGCGTCTAGTAAAGAAGATGGTTTCCCATCAAAAAAAAGCATATATATATTGGAGCATGAAAGTTGCATTAGAATTGTAAGTTTATTTTTTTTAAACTGTTAAATACCTATATTTGTGTAGCCTGCGGCCAACTGAAGTAGGGCTTTAGCTGAATGCTTTTCAGACAAGCCGATGAAAAAGCGATCACAATCGTACGCTAATCTATGTTTTATTAGAACGTCTTCTCAAAAGACTATATTGTGTTTAGTTTGTTTTTATAAACAGTCAAGTATTTGTTAACTTGGTATCTTCAATTGGTGACTAAATGAACACGGAAAACTTCGGCAGCAACTAAAAGTTGAAAACATGTTAGAGAAAGGCGTTCTCGTTAGGATACTTGAAACAACACAACCACCGTATTAGGCATTTCTCGATTGACTAAAAATTGTTTTGGCTATACATATATTACTATTATTATGGCTCCCGGACTGCATTGATCCTAAAATGTATGCCTTTTATATCGCTGACAAAAATCACGTTCAGTTTCCTTTATCTAGCCGGTAGGTTTAACCGATCAAAATCCAGGCTTTACGCTAAAAGCTCGATCGCTTAAGGCTGTAATGCAAGCAAACAAATGTGCCGACCTTTTGATTACTTTTACTCATGTCCTGCCTCCATGAGGTCCTTCATTTAGAAGTAACTTTTGCGAGTGAGTCATCGTACCCGTAGAGTTTTGCTAATTATTGGAAATAGGCAGTTTTGCCTCATCTATTACATAAGTAATTAATGTGTGGTAAATAAATAGCTTTTCTGCTTACTACTATACTTTAATCGGAACGTCAATGATTGAACCGAAGAACTATCTATTGCATAATCTCATCGCGCGTTTCAGTTTTTTTTTTTATTGTTTAGGTGCTCGTTTGTATGGTCGGCACCGAACACACATCGCCATCATCATTATTATTACCATCGCTGTTTATACTCAAACAACGAGGCGACATCGGTGATTGTACTGGCGGGAGGAGCCAGCGACAAAAAGTCCCTCTCACCGCCCCGAAAACATTGCGCGTGATATTATATTTACGCTACCAGTTATGAAATTCATTTATTTGCCCTTGCATTAGACTGTTGTTATACTGGTATATTATGTTGTTTTTATTGTGTCGGGATAGGTCGTCGGCTTTCAAGCCCCTTGTTGGTTTACCCATTTGAAAATTTACCAACTCAGTACAACAAAAAAGAATTACAGTCAATTTTTGGGAATTTATCTAGTTGACTGTAGCCGAACATAGATATCTGTTCGTAACAAATCTAAATCATAACTACTTACTTAGTCGCGCAGCGGTTGGGTGAGCTAAAATTTTCACTGAAGAAGTTAAGGGTTAAGGTCTGACGTTCCGCAATGCGATAGATACATACACGAAGTACATTTTGTTCCTGTTTCTTCTGAAGTTATTCTCATTCTTAAACGGGAATAACGTCCTCTGGTTTTATTGAATGTCAGTTTCTACCTGCGGACACCGCTAATTCATTATTATGTCTAATACAGTACTATTTATCCATCACGAAGTAAGTCGTTTTTGGCCTCAAGGAGCCAAAACTTTTTAGTTATTGCCGCAATGGTGCAGTGCTAATGTGTTTACAAACTGACCAGAATGACATAGGGACGATTGAAGTTCAAATCTACACAAGAGCACCCTAGAATAGTCCAGTAAAAATCCCGGTAGCAATAGAGAAATAATAGAAATGATTATCTCGTATTCGGTTTGATGCTTTCAAATTGTCCGTATTGAATCTTTACCGCGAGAGGTCACTTTATAGAAAGTACATTTGGGGGTCAACTATGAAACACTCTTCCCATGTCACCTCATTAAAGCCTACGTATATCGGGCACATTTGTCGCTTTCAGGGTTAGTTTTGTTCCAAAGAGCAACGCGTGGGCTTCATTTCACGTCATTTTTGCCTTTTTTTGTGTGATAATGACAACAAAACAGAAGGCGAAAGAATGTAATCTTCTAAAAAAAATAAATGGCAAAGTGAATGGAGCAGAACACCTTAGGATTAAAAAATCATACTAGTCTATTAACAATCAATTGAAGCAATTACCCTACGTAGGCCAATCCAAAAAAACAAGCAACACACAGGCGGATATAGTAACAGAAAAAAATGACTAAGCCAATATAGATAACATGTGTGTCAACAAAACAAAGGAGACTCAATTTAAGTCAGCCTCCATATCTCCAGTTTTTACGTTCAGTATCCGCCGTTAAGCATTTCATCAGAAGGCTCCCAGCACGGAACGAAGTGTGTCTGTCTATGCCCGAATTCGCATCTAGACCGCAATGTGTCCCTAAGATTAGCAGGCAAATACGTTACCCATCGAGTTATCACGGAGGACTAGTCAACATGTGCTGTAAGAGCGCGCGCAGTTTTAAAATTTGGTTAGACACACTATCTATTCCCAGGTATCCTCATGATAACGCTTAGTTTCTCTGTCAAACAGGGCAACGTCCTGGAGACCGAAGTGGAGTGAATCTACTTCAACAACAGCGCCGATAACAGTAGCACCTTAGTGAGAACGCAACGGAGCCGTAACAGGCTATCTGTCAGCCAGGCCACTGCTGGCCGAGTTGTGTGGCCTGTGCGGTACCTCTGCCGTCACTGCTGCCATATGTTCATCGGCCTCGTAGCTCTCGCACATGGAAATCACAATAATAACAATCCAAGTGGTTATTTTCCGCCACATAGGCTGCGGACAAAAGTTTCGACTCTCGAATATAAATCCATATTGTAGCGTGCGTTTGTATTGGGCTCAATCACTGCGATTTTAACGTTGCTGTCTAATCATCAAACGATGAAAAATAAGCGAATGAACAGCCGAAAGGAACAGTTATAGTTGACTCTCAATGACGCGGTGATTGAAGAGTGACATTGTGTTCTCCCGCCCCCATCATGGCAACAGCTAACAGTTAGCAGAAGCTGAACAGTGGGTCTTATTACTTCATGTTCTTAGTACATATATCCTAAAAAAAAGGTAGTTCTGTAAGTGTTTTTTCTAATGCAGTAAAGCAGTGAACAGATGCGCGTCTATAGTAAAGACACTTGGCAAGTCTATGAAGCGATTCATAGGTTGTTGATGTGAAGTAAGTACTTGCTATTTTTATTCGATATGAACGCTCAATCGCAGGACTAATGCCCCCGACACTATCGTTTAGAGCTGTTTCACCCCTTACTTTTCTATTTCTTAAATGTTCTAATGTCGCAGCGCTGGATGCGACTATATTCGTTCCTCTATGTTTCGAGTTTTACATTAAGCATTCTATCAAACAAACGGCCGGCTTCCTGTCTTCTGTCGGAAGTCTTCTGTCTACGTCCGGGTCCGAACCTAGATTACAACATGTCCCTAAGATTGGCCCTAACATTCGTGCTTAAAAAAGGTCCATGAGAATGCTTAGCAGTCGGAAAGTTTAGATACAAGTTTTTTTTCATGGATAACGAATTTGCTTGAAAAACTCCTCTTATAATCATCGAGGTACCTTTTACTCTGTTTACCTCGCAAGGGGGACGTTTATGAGTTTCTTGTTAATGAGCCCATTTTTGTTATTATTAACGACAGCGACAATCGAACGACTGTGCTAGCCAATTACTAGGCTAAAAACGATAAACCGTTTCTACCAAGAGAAGCTTAAAGTTTTCATTACGTTCCACTGCACTCGACTCTAGACATCTGAAAAGTCATCATAAAGCATACTATCTATAAAACGCAATGGTTTTGTGTTCGAGAGACCCTTATACTTCTGTATTCTTCGAGATCTGAGACTATTTAGTACCATATTGTCACCTAGAATTTTAGCAAACGGGCTGCAGTAAGCCAAATTCGTACCGTATAAACCTTGCGTTCGGTAAACTAGTAGAAGCACTCTTTACTAAAGAATCTGCTACCACAAACACCGCCGGTAAGCCGATGGTTCGTTAAAAAGTAGAGAATAAATTTTGAACTTGGAATTGGGTCTCATGGAAGACCCTTTGTTAAGACAATCGTGAGGCTAAAAGTTGTGATGGAAGCCGGCTCATCCCAATATGCGCGGGTGTTAGTACTTAGACTCGTGTATATTAT
>NW_019214305.1:217899-302853 GCF_002532875.2 Varroa jacobsoni
ATGGAAGGAAATACTAATAGGCGTCGGTAAAAAATAGAGAAATGGGTGCTGTCCAATTTGTGCAGAGACCAACTATGATGACGTAAAGTGCTTTCGTCTCTTTGCCCTCACGTTACCACAGTGACTCATTCCTGTTTCAAATTGTGACCCGTGATGAAAAATATACCTTAGAGATGGTTGTAAACCATCACATCAGCCGATAGATATAGATGAGCCGACGAGACATTGCGCGGAAGCATACGTACAGCCGCAAGAGCTTACCTTATAATGGAAGAATCACTGTGACAAAAAATAGAGCAAGATCAGGCTCTCTGTCATTGACCGTATTCACCAGACATTGCTCCCAGAGGATACAATTTTTGTTTGAATTTCTAGAAGTTGTGAATGAAAACAATTATTCAAAGCTCAACCAGATGTCGAATTTACCTTTAGAGAAATTATAGAATCTCTTATTTCAGACTTGTATAGCAGCGGCTGAAAATCGTAGATAATAGTAGAGCATACTTAGATGAAAAGATTAAAACTGAAAAGGTTAAAGTTACCTATGTTGTGGTTTATATTGTATTACCTATGACCTGACTTTAGTTATAGATAAAATGAACTTTATTCAGAAAAATAATCGACAGCCTCGCCATTGGAAAGCACATTGATAAGAACGAATTATGGTAGCCCTTCAGGCGGATATTGATTGCTCTTAATTTCTCGTTACAGGCGTCTCTTTACGATGTACCTCGTTCTCCACAACCACCCCCTGGGGAGAAAGGCAGCTGCTTATCAGACAACCTTTATACACCTTTTGACATCAGTTTAGGGAATAGAGGTACATACCTCAAATAAGAAGAGAAAGGATAAATATAGCTATTATTATATTTTGAACATTAACAGTATTGGAATAATCGCGTTTCGTTTTTTGTATAGAATTTTGTTAAGTGTTATTCCAATATGCATTTAAATTTACTTAGCTTATTTATGGAACTTTAAAATTGAGCATTTACAAAATAGCCTTAGTTATCAAGTCGTCTTTCCCGCCTTTTGCACATGTTTTTTTCTGTTGTTTTCGGTTGTAATCGCTAAAGGGTGATAGTAGTCCATGTGTCAATATATGCGTCCATCCAGGAAGTTGAAATATAACTTGAAAATGAGTTACTTCTAGTATAGTAGAATGTTGTATTTTGGTTGAACCTCAAATAAAGTTAGACTATCTCTGGCAATTTTGTCTCGTAAATGCTTAGATCTTAAACGTTAAATCAGAAATGCTTCCGCGTTGGCTTGTGATAGGCAATGAGTCTGGTGAGGACGGCAGCTCATTAACATACGATCTGCCCCGGAAGACCGAAAGGGGAAAAGCGCGCCATGATTCAAACCAAGAGACTGGAGAGATTTCGTGTGAGCTGAACAAGCATTATGATGTTCCAGCGAATCTACCTCATCCTGCCGCGAGGCCGAGAAGGGTTAGTTTTCAAGCCGTACCAGCATAGTAGTCACCTCTTCGGCCTAACGTTACGTACGGATTCTATTTGAATATAGATGCTATAGCGTAATGCACAAACGTCGCCATTTAACGTTTGGCAGACGTTAGGGAATTTTCGAAGTAGCATTTAACCAGTTCCAAAAAATGTCCAAGCATGCGAGTGAAAAATTAGATGGTACTACAGAATCAGACCGGTACGCAACGTCTAGTTCACACAGTGCATCAACCTGCAATTTTCCTACTATTATTTCTATTTTTCCTGCGACCTCAATACAACCTCAGGGCGTATCAAGATTATGTACGATGCGTAACCTGAATCATGCATGCATGATTATAATTGTGAGTTACGTATTCGGAATCTGGGCATTTCTCTAAAAAAGTGACATCAGATTTATGCGATTACTTGCCTATGTCTGTGTTCAGGTGATCCCGGAGCCCCGGCGAAACCTTCTCAGAGAGAACAATGCCCTCAGTTGCAGCGATGCCAATAAAAACATCGATACTTGTCACAAACTTTCTCGAATGACACACCCTCCACAGAATAATCAATACGAAGTTGTTTCAGAAAAGGTATCTTTAGAATATCATCTACTATTTAGGTTTAGCTTATTTTTATATTGCAATGCGTAAAAAGACCTTTTGATATTCTGCGTTCGTAGGATTTTTCAGTGCTGTAACAAAGTTTGCTTTTCAGATTATTTCTGCATTGAAGGTTGAGCAATTGAAAAAAGATGGCGTATACGCTTATAGCTCCCCATATCGCGGTCAGTACGGCGTTATTTTGTAAAAACTGCATTACCAAATTCTTCGACCCATTTGAAGCTGGTGTGTCTTAACAGATGTTCAGGCTTACTCGCGTCGACGTCTGATCAGGGAGAGCACCTTCAGATCACGTTTTTCACGTTATTATTTAGTAGTTAACAGGATGCTTGACATTTTCAATTCCGCGTGGGTTTTTCTCTAGTCGTACTACCTTGTAGCAGGCACTGAACAGGTGCCGGTGTTCATCAAAACAAATCCAAAATGTATTTACTATGGGCAGCAATACAAAGCAATAAATGTTATTTCTCGAACGGTATTAGAAAGAGAGACGGCTGTTTACGGCTGGCTCGAGTAGAGTAACAGACAAGATACGCGCGGTTTTCGGCGCGTTGCACCCTGCATTGCGTATCTACACAGATGACGTGTGCACCAAGATGTGCAAGCCCCGAATCAGTCAGTTATGTATTTACCAAACAGTGGCGCATAGTGATACGATCGCTGATCGAAAGCTATCAATAAATATAGTAAATATATACTACTATATTAAAGTTACCATTGCGTTGAGTTATGGACGTGGTTTAAACTCCTGGAGTCCAGCTATTTTGTTATTTCTTAGTTTATATAACAAATATAAGAGTGAATGGAAGCACGTTACGGGTTTGTTTAGCATAAGCCATGCATCAGATTCGTATCTGTCGTATTCGTCAAGTGTTCTACCTCAAACGATCGTATGCATCAAACGTTCTTCGGTTGGGGTGAACTGTTTTTGTTCCGAGAAGCCGAACTGTGCTTAACCATGGAACCACAGCCGGGAGAGTCAGAACGTTTGTGTAGATATATTTACAGGCGCAACCTTAATAGAAATGCTAATATGTTAAAAAAAAAATACCATAAATAACCAGAAATTTATGGGACCTCTGTGTCTCAAGTATTACGTCCGGCATCGTCGTTAGGCGTTTAATTGGACAGCAGGCTTCCAGCACGAGACAAAGTGTGTCTATGCCCGGATTCAAGTGCAGACCACAACGCGTCCCCCACATTACGTTAATACAAATATGTAACCCGCTAAGCTAGGGAATAGAAATACGAGAACGTATTTATGGAACGTAGGAAGTCTATCGATACGTTCATTCATGCAAACCGTGCAGTCATAATGAATTAAGTTTATCGTATTGAAGTTTAGGCGAGAGAGGCAGAGTAAAAGAAATATTCTGTGTGTCATATGAGAAATGCTACACGCTGTTTTGTGAAGATCAAAATACATTGCAAGTGTTCGAAAAGTAGCATTATGTAGGCTGATCGAATCTAAAGGAAAACGTGCGAAATTCTTCTTATTGTCTTTCTGTAAATACATATCCCGCAAACCTCGCTTGAAATCCCAATAGTCGTTCAATATCTTCAAGTTTTAATATCCTCTTGGATATCTTTAAAGACGTATTTTGTTTTACTTATTAATTTATATGCTCAAAAAACGATGTGCAGAAAAATTCAACTTGGAGTCCGAATCCCATAAGATTTCATAACTTTCCAAATGTCCTGTTACAAGCTCGTCCGGAGCACGATCCTAAAATTGTCTGTGAAAATCACCTATAAATATCTGTTTTAATCTAATATGCACTCACAGCCGGTACCTGAAACTAGTTCAGGACTTTCTTCCGAGGCAGTTCGAGTCCCCGCTATCCATCCACGACTTTGTTCGACTGACGATTCCGCAAAGCAAGGTTCAGCTGCTGCCCTGGCGGAAATGCTCATCTTCCCAGATACATACGATCTACCGATTCCAGCAGAGTCCGCCCAAGGAGAACAGGTAACTGACCGAGAAAAGTAAACATTCGCCTAGTATCTTCTGTGCCACAATATTTGAAGGAGAAGTAGCTATGGTTCAATCTTTTCGGGGAAACAAGCGCTCGTACAAAGCGAGGTCGTAAGCTCTTAGCGTTACCTCGAATCAACAAACGACAGCACTGTAAAGTAGTGAGCGACGAAAGGAAAGTAGGGTTTCCGCACAGATGAACGTCGACTCAACGTGTACCCTTAATTGATGCAATCCAAATGTGTATTTTTGGCTATTGTTCTGTTTTTATTAGGTTGTTAACGAGGAGATTCCATGTAAGCAGAGCTACCATATCACGGTTCGTCCATGGAGACCTCAGCTACATGTTATATGCTGTAAAAGTCAGACAGGTGGCCTTTAAGAACGCTAACATTTGGTCTATGTCGTTTATTTCTCAATTCGAAAATATCTATCTTCGATGCAAAGTCAATCCCATGAACATCGCTGGCTTGTTCATGAGTCAAAGGTTGCATGTATATTATATATCTACATAGATATATATTTATATACATATAGAAGGCGGCGCCCAGTGCTAGAATTTTATATAGTAAAGTATAGTCATTGTTATCAGACATAACTGTTATTCACCGCTCTTATATGTTCACGCTGTTAGATCATAAGCTATTTGACTGGTCTAAGTTTTACTAAAGTTAGAATAGTAACCGTGCGTCGAACGATAACTGCAGATGCAAGCTTGTAAAGTGCCGCTCGTACAAAAAAAAAATGGAGCGAAATCGAATTTTGCGCTGATGACAGGTCAAAACTCTCGAAAATGTAAAGGGTACAACGTGTCAAGCTACCTAAAAATGTAAGGAGGCAGAAAAAGTTTCAATAAGGGCTTATCTAGGCGACCCAACTGGTAATTTATATCCTTCCCTACGAGGTGGCTGTTAGTCTCTCTGAAAGAAACCCAGGTGCATTAGAAATGATTTTGCGATGCATCTTTGAGCCCTTCTTCGGATCCTCTTCGGATTTTTCAAAGATGGCCTAGATAATAGCAACAACGACTGCTGATTTCGAGCAAAAAAAAAAAACTAGTTTTCTTGACGTCTGCCTGCTGATCCTTGTACAATTTTTTTAGGAATGCGTCGATCTTTTTGTTATCTTCTAAAAAGAACTACCTTTTTTTGGTATCAGAAATAGCGGATGAATGCATTCGCGTTACGGCAAACGGTTTGCCAAAGTAAGTTTACCCAAGTTTAGACGATGCACTATATATATATATATATATATATATATATATATATATATATATATATGAATAGTGCGAATTGTGTTGTTTTTGGCGAGAATGTGATCGATATTGTTTGTTTTATGTTCCTCTGAATTTAGGATCCCAATTGGGCTTCAGATCTGAGCTCTTTGTTACTCAATGAGCCAACGTACGATGTCCCATTAGCCACGAGTACGACTCCGCCACCAGCGGGCTCGCCCCCGCCACCTTCGGATCCCCCGCCACCTCCGCCGCTTTCCAGTAGTCCGTTATCACTACCACCCCCGTCAAGTCCACCGCCTGCGTTAATTTCTTCTACTTCAGTAACACCACCGTTGCTGTCATTGAGTTCGATGAGTTATCCCCTACAGACGCAACAACAGCCTCCGGTAGCCACCTCGGCTAGTTCCTCGGGAGTAGCAACCGGGCCGATCACCGATAGTGGACATAGTAGCAGCAGTAGCACTAGTGGAGTGAGCTTAACAATAGCAACACCATTGTCACCTGTGTTTAGTTCCGTAACAGAACATCACTTCCGAGAACAGGTAGGTGTAGCTTTCATTTGAGCTTAGTTATATTCAGTTACCTCCAACGTTAAACTTGAGCCTTACGCTTTATAAATCAAGCTTTCTGTTTATCACAGCCTCCGCTCGTCGAGGACTGACAAGCGTTGGGACGATGATATAGATATACTTCAAAATCGAGCGCAAGGATAAGTATATAAAAAATGTTTGTCGAAAGAAATTCATTTGTTAAACATTAAATCGATTTATATATTTCGATCTTTCCCCTCAAGGGGGTGTGCAATTTGGCCATATTATTCGTATGTCAAAATATGGGGTAAGCAATACAAAAAATGATGTTCGTTCGTGATGCGATTTAACGTCTGCATCTTCTCTCAAAGTATTCTCATAAAATTGAAATTTTTTATCTTTTTAATAGTTGTGATCCAAAGAAAATGTATTAGGACGTTCAGTCAAGAGAATTTCACATACATATATACCAATTAATTCAAAAACATTTTCTTGACGAAAGACGACCTACGTGACATTCATTCATTTAGAGAACTTTGGTTGCAAGCTTTTACAAGCTGTAATTAAGCTGGAAACTGTCTGGACTCGTTGTAGTTTGGTTCAAAGACGCTAACAAATAAATCTGGCAGGTCTAAATTTTAATGCGTGCCAGATCAAAGGTCTCAAAAGCTAAAATTGCAAGCAACGTAACCATTAGAGCGTATCTGGACAACCTTATCGGGAGCACCTTACAACGCTGGGCCTACGAACGGCACGCAATCAGCAGAAATATGCTCGATCTCGTTCACTTTTTGTGCAGCGTTCCCCCTTCTCTCTGTCTCTCTATCGCTTCCTCCTTCTCTGAAAAGTCAGACACGACTTCCACGTCGCCGTAGTCATCGTCGTCTTCCACCGTAAGAAACAGCAAATACGCAAGCGAAAGTGGGGGCTTGATGATATTGCGATCAACTAAATGAGTTCAGCGTACTTCACAGCAGTACAGGGCTATTGCCTTATTCGCGGCATTTTTTTACAGATAGTAGCCACTAACCACCAACCCCCGCCGGTCCCTGCGCCCCGCCAAAAAGCTCCGCCGCCGTTACCTCCCAAAACTGAAGTAACAGCTCCTCGATCACGTCCTTTCAATGAGCATCGCAAGTTTTCTCTCCAAAATACAAGCGCTTCGCCGGTAAAAGAATCTGTATTATCGTGAGTATCCGTTATATTCGTTACCATACTTTACTCGAATGGATTACGATTAAATTAAACGAATCGGGTACTCCATATCTACGAAGCTTAGAATGCATTTCACTTTCAGGTCCATGCAAACTCCATCAAGCTAAATAGATTTTCTTTACAAAAAATGGCATTATCTCCAACCGGGTCTAGCGTACCCTCAGCACTGAATTGGCACAGCATTGTCCTGGACTCGGGGTAATCATTTTCTTGCGGATCCTCATTCGCTTGAGTTACAGTTCATACACTTCAGCTGCCTGCTCGAGGCAATATAATTTATAATTATGACCTGTGAAACCGTTTCTTCCGACAATGGCCTGACAAAGTGATTATATATAAATCACCTCCTGAGGACTGCTAATCGTGTACAGTGACAACCTAATATAGAACGTACTTTCGGTGGGTTCATGAAACTACCGGTTTGCTAGCATCGATTTTGAGTACACTCACTCTCGAGAGCGGGTTATTTGTTCGGCACCTGTAGGATGTGTCACGCTTTGCAAAATCTCTGGCAACCTTTTCTTATACGTCAGCCTTAATACAAAAGCAGACACTTGCACTCTACGTAGAAATGGCTGGAGTACCGGAAACAGGCGTCGGCTATTGTACAGAACGGCCGAACGGAGGTCTAGTTCGAGCAGTAGTACATATACTTTTTCAAATAATACATTGATTAATTTTTAGTACTACCTTAGTGTATTGAGTTGGCGAAGTCATGGTTGATGTCTTTTACAGAGAAAGAGGTAATTCTCTAACGTCGTGGTATTTAGACACAAACCAGATCCGCAATTGTGATATTCCGCACCGCGAGCTGATGGGCAGTTCCGAAGATGGAAGTACTGATCCTAGTTCGATGCCCTCAATGTCTCTTGCATTCCGTAAGTTGAATTTCGCTGTGTTCGCGAAGAAAAACGACCGATTTATTCGTAGACGCAATAATTACTTTTCTTTGGGCCATACTGTGTGGTATATATATATAGATATAGCCTTAATCGAACTTACGTTGACTTAATGCAATTGTTGAGAACACCCGAACTAACAAAGCAACTTACAACGACTTAATTTTCGAGCAAGTATTCAACGCCTCTCGTCAAAGATAGCTCCATAACCAGGCCATTGATGGTTTTGTGGTAAGTAGTCAGTCACCGGACAGAGTTAACGGAAAAATGTTTGCCACCTAAAAAGACTCCGAGAATGATCGACTTCAACAGGCTTTGTTGCTGTGAAGGCGCAC
The DNA here is from genome assembly GCF_002532875.2 of Varroa jacobsoni. Lineage (NCBI taxonomy): Eukaryota > Metazoa > Arthropoda > Arachnida > Mesostigmata > Varroidae > Varroa > Varroa jacobsoni. The sequence continues at coordinate 226,162 of NW_019214305.1, forward strand.
GTCTGTGTGCGCTGAACTTCGTCAGCTGCCCAAGACCTTCTAAGTTTCCTGGCGTATGCGTTTCTGTTGCAGCCTCTCCACTGAAGCACTCGCCTAGTGGAAAACTTCCTTCGAGCGGACTAACTGGGTCAGGTTTACATCAACGAAGCGGAAGCAGAATTTTTTCATCGGCTATTAAGATTTCTAGCAAACTCATGCGAAAACGTTAGTTTCACAACAATTCTCCCAAAAGTGTTTTATTGATATTTGAATTTAATTACGTAAACTATCTTGTTAGTCTTTGTTCGGTTGGCAGTGGTGCAATGTTTCGGCCCTCTTCGGCTGTTCTCTTGGATCTTTTTAATAATTTTATCTTCTTAATAAAGATATCTTACTATACCATCTGTGGCTAGCTGAACTTGAGCGTGCTTAAAATAGAATTTTTCTCTTTGCTCTAGAATCCTATATTAGTTTAGGTTTTTCGGATTATCTGTAGGGGCCCAACTAACAAAAGAAAGGACCTTAACCACTAGCTGCAACAGTGCTCCCATTCAACATGAACATAATTTTTTATTTCAAGATTAACGTATAAGTTGGAAAGTTTTTTCACCGGCTAGTTTAATTACTGCACCGTATGGATATTAAATTTAGCATCTGCGGATTCAAGGATCACAAACTATTAAAAAGGCATGGCCGTCAACCCTAGTCGCGCATTTAGAAACCAAATACGCCTAAGTCATCCACTGCCAATGAGCAATAACTGGAACCTATCTTTCGACACAAGTGTTAAGGTTCTCGTCGCACAACATAAATACCCGTAGATGGTGTATGTATAGTGTTTATGGTACTCTGAGGCCGGAACAAATTGCAGTGCTGGAACAGTGATGCACTATATAGCTACATAACTTAATACTACAGCTATACTTCTCCTTGAATTCCCTTTTTCACAGAGAGTGCAACGGCGACTATTTCCTCGGAAAGTTGGGATTCGAATTCCGCTGATAGCGATACCAATGATGGAATGGTGCTCTACTTCAATCAACTTGACGGACGAAAAGGTGCATCCTTTTATAGCAGACAGAAAGTTAATTTTTTATAGAGGGTGGAGCGAAAATCATGATAATTTAAAAAAAAAAATCTCTATTTAGAAGAAGCAAAAGTTACGCAAATTGTTGCCTATAATTCTGCAGCATATTTTTAATAGGGGCACCTTAATACTATTCATTTCTATATTACGATGTTGTTATAATGGCGTTAGCATGTGCTTAGAATTCAATAGCTATAAAAAAGGCTACTCTGGCCTATTAAATGATATATTGAATAGAATCACAGTTCCCTATAGTATGCCTATAACGTAGTATTATTATTATAGGACTATGGCCTTGTTACAAATGTGAAGTTCGATACGCCCTTCATGTAGCACGTTCGCTGCTATTTTAACAGATGCAAATGCATAAAGACTTGCCAAAATAGATTTTCTCAAATGATCCAAGCTTTTGCCTCGTCTTGTATTATAATGTGTAAAATATTAAAATCAACCTAGAATATTTAGCTTAGGACGCTTATGTTAATCTAAACGGAGAAGCATCAAATGCGCTCTACGTAATAGCCACGTAAATTACGTAACAATCACAATTATTGTATTGAATGGTTATGTACCAGATGAGTACGGGTCTAATCGTTACATCTCATACCTATAAAAGATGTATCAAAATGGTATAGTCGCCTGCTTCTTGTCGGCTAGAAGCTAGCCTGTGCCAATGCGGTTCGGCATTGTCTTTCTTATCTGCTATTCAGACGCTTAATTTTAGAACATTCGAACGGTGCTGTGTAAAAGATCTCCATTCCCGTCTCTGACAAACAGAGCTAGGCTATCAAAAAGTCTGCGATACATTCTAAATTAATCAGGTGCCCGCAGGTGGTGCTATTACTGCAGAAGGGCCCCGAGGATAAGGCTTTATGTCAACGTGTACTGCACAAGCGATGCCGACAGTTTCGTGTCGTACGAAACAATGCAATTTGACGGCAATGCTTGTTCTGGGTGATCCGTCACGGCGACTATGGGAGACAACGCGGACAAAGTTATATAACTTGCAGTGGCCGATAGTCAGTCAGCTCCAGAGAGTTAGACGTCTCACCCAAGTTATGTCGCACTATTTTCAGACGTTTAAGGAAATTCCCGAAAAATTCAACAAAGCATTTCTATGACTGAGTCCGAAACCTATTTCAAAAACAGTCAAATATGATTGCCATAAACAGTCGAACGGAAATTCCTTCGAGGGAGATTACAGGGATTCTAGAGAACGACCTAAACACACATAATTGATACAGAGTGAAATTCTTCACATGCTAACATATCACTGTATCAAAAAGGTTAATGTATATTATTCTGCCGTTTCTAAAAATAAAAGACCTTGCGTTGTGTGGCCTAGAGTGCTTGAAGTATTCAGGTATAGAAAGCCTGACGAATCTATATTTCGAAGCCTAGCAAACTGCTCTTGTTTCGTATAATTTTAATTTTTAAATACATACGTCTATTGCAGATTACTGTCAGCGGTTATGCGTCATTGGAGATGGCTTCCTCAAACTATATGATAACGATTTGGTTCGTTCACTTTTTTTCTTTCGCTTCTAAATGTTTTCATGCGAGTTGACAGGAAATCCATTAGCCAATGTTTACCTTTATTATGCCTGCGAAGACCCATTAGGGCCTCGTGAATCATGATCGATCAATAATTAATGAAGACGTATAATCTGCGCCTATTTAATGAGTACGAACCTACTACGAGGCATGTTTATATTTCAGATGACAAGCCCATCATTATGCCTTAGTTTTGACGAGGTCACTCTCTTACTGGCGAGGAGGGATATTTGGTACGTGGCAAATGATACCTTGGTTCGAGCCCATTATCATCATAATTAGTTTTGATATTCATAATACAGTGATTTTATAGCAAAAAGCACGCTAATATTTTAACTATCGTATCATGCATTAAACCAGAACTGTTCGTACCGTCCAATAAAGAAAGCGCACTATTCAGAGAAAAAATCGGAAGAAAAATGGTTTAATTTTCCATGGATTTTCTTACGTCTTAGCGTTATAATACCATTGGTTGTTATTTGCGCTTGCTACAGTCCCTCGTCAAAGAGTGCACCGAACCTTTTTTTAATCGATGTTCGAGCAAATGGAGTGAGTCGAAGTCTTGGGTTCACTTCGGCTATCGAGCGAGCTGAGTTCCTCCGAAGAGTGAATCAATCATTTAATCCCCCTTGTCTTCAACTGCAAGGTAATAATACCGTGACCTGAAGTTGGCCGAAAGACACAATTGTCCACGACCGAATAATAGTTAGCAAGATTTAACTTCACACATTAGAATGTCAGTTAAACGATTAGATCTGCTCAAACGTATCCTTAATTCGTTTTCAATAGGAAATCGTTCAGTTATTAGTATTGATTGATTTTAGGTCTTTTCTTGCGAGACCTGTGTGTCGTCCCCAACATTGTAAACCAATCATTCTGAGGATTTTTCTAACTGACCGCTAACGCACACCGCGCGATGTCATGAAACGAGCGAAGTTCTGTTAAACCGCAGTGATTGCAAAAGAGTCTAGTTTTAGAGGGTCTTCCCTTTGACACAAACCCTGTCTTGCTAGTCCAGGCAGCAAGATAATTAAAAAATATCGTATAGCGGTAAAATACTTATATCTGTACTCACTTATACAGTGCATTGCTTAATGAGCAGGTGAGATCTGGGCGTCTGGCATACTATGGTGTCGCTACTCTGCATCGGGAGACTGGCAGAATGTCAAAGCCGTAATTCACGGAAAGGTTAGCCTAAGTGGCCTGAATGAACACAGACGTAAATAGCAACTCTGTTAAGCAGAAAATGACGTAGTACATAATCATAGTAGAATCGGTGTAATATATGAGCCGGGTTTCTTAGTATACGCAATGCATATCCCACGTGTTACTCCAATATCATCTAGTATAAATAGAAATTAACTGAGAGTTAACTGAATGCTAGTAAATGAATTTCTACCGGTCCTGTGACGAGACTGCCGTAGTTAGATTTTTTTCCACTGGAAGGTTGATTCGTTGCTCTGCGTCCTCAGTTCTAACCGATTCGTATCCTTGCACGTTTGAGACGATTAGGAGTTCACGCCGATTCTAGCGGAGCGCCAGGATAATGATGCGGCGACCCTGGACGGAACCACAAGGACAATGACCGTGCCCGCCAATGTGACAATTGACCTTCGCAAAGCTAAGGCTGTTGGTTCGTATATTTTGAAACGAATAATGACAATGCATTACATCAGTAGTGCCGTAACACAGCCTGACTCTGGACACAGGAACGGATTTTTCGTTTGTGAGGATACTACAGTATTTATACTACGAACACACACGTTATATGTCGTCCATCTATCTGGCAATTAAATAAAAATCACATTTAACAGTTTTCTGCACACCGTTAGAATACTGAAGTTTGTTTCAGAATTCGTTTATAGTGAGGGTTACAATGGGTGTCGGATCTCTTAGGTATTATTTTCATTTACTTTTATTTATTACAACTTTATTGCCACACATAACTAACGTTGCAAACAGCTCTTCCAATGAAACGTACATAAATAAATATAATAAGCTAGATTAAATTATCCAACAATATATTACACACAATGGTGTACTTCAAAGGCTAATGTCTCAATTGGTTGACGGCGATTCATCGTCGTCGTCGTCATATAGTAAAACACTGGGCATTACTCTGACAAGTAGGGTATGCGCTTACCTTGGCTTTAACGTATCGATCGTGTACCATTGATCGATCTCAAAGGCGGATCCAATTGAATCAAACGATTCATGCATTTTCCTGTATTGCTGGCTAGTTGATCAAGACGTTTTCGAGAAGTTTGGGATGTTCGACCTTTAATAGTCTATAAGCTAGCAAATCCTGCTCTGTAAATGTGTATGGCGACCATACTCCACAGCCGCATCAAAACGAGTTTGTAAAGCTTTTTTGCATTTTTAGCTTCTATTTGTTTGCGTAAATGATCGTTTATTCCTACAATCGAGACTGCTAAGTTGTACTAATGCCTTGGGGATATTGCAATCTGAAAAATTATTCCAAATTGGAGTTCGCCATATAAGAGCTATATGATTGTGTTGGTAGGTAGTAGATAGAAAATTGGTTATCGGTAGGTTTCTCCATTTGTATGTTTTTAATATACAAGTCCAATTCGAAATTAGCATGGTATGCAGTTCTTACTTACTTCGATCCATTAGCCCCTCGTGTGAACTCAGTCTGTAGTAGTATTCTTTTGTTGTTATCATCCGCAGTTTTCGAAACGACCTGCCTTGAAGCTTATTGTTCAATGATGGGCAAATTTGTTTATTATGTAACTACCATGGTCGCAATTGTATTCATTAACGTCTGTATTGTTTTCCAGTATGTTTGTGTTAATATCCATTGTAATCAATCTCGTTAAGTTGGTTTTGAGTGGCCCAATCCTAGGTGATAAGGTCAGAACAGTTAGAGGCCTCGTAAGTCGGAGGTTTTTATTTTAGTTCGGGACCTCATTTGACTAATGCTTTTGACTCGTTGCAATTATCTCGTGTGTTTCTTCTTGCAATTCCATTATAATTTTCACTATTGTTACTATTATTATGTTTTTAATTGAACGGCAATCCATATTTCATTTAAACACATTTCATAAATGTTCGCCCTCTGTTTTTATTCCTTGAACTTTTCACGTTTAAACACTCGTTATGTAAATGGAACCCAAGCGGCACTGATGTTTCTCTATTTCTCCTCCATTGACCGGTACGAATGTATGTATCGTCTGTGTGCGTTTTTAGCGGTACCTTTTCGTACTTTCTTTCGAGAATAAATGCTGGATAAACTTGCAAGATACTCAATCATAATTGTAATATGTAATCGAAATTTAGGGAATTACAAACGCCTGCTTAAATTGTCTTTTCTATTTTCTAGACATATGTACAAGCTCCGTTTCTTTACTGTAGATCCAAACGATGTGCTTAAATGGAAAAAATATACTCAATTTCATTTTGTCTTCTTTAAACTGTCCCAAAATTGTTCCATCAACCCTACGTTTACAACACATACGCTTATCTTCTCGATCAATTTACGAATCCTTTGCCGATTATCTTTCTTCATCTTTCAACGGCAGGGGAGGGAGGGGGGGGGGTACATCCTCTCCAGTCCCGAGAAGCTTTTAGTATTGAACTTCGCAGACCACTTTCAAATATTTCTCTGGGGCCTAGAAGCGGCCTCGCATACGCACAAACATTGCGGGTTGTCACCGCAGATTTTTGGCGTTGGCAAAGGGAAAAATATAGCAAATGTGTAAAATATACGAAGAACATCTATTGTTTTAAGGTAAAATTCCGTTTGTTACACAATAAAAGTACGACAGGTTTATGGAGGAGAGAGAACGTACTTTCAAAAAGCTTATAAAGATAAACAGACAGCGAAGAGGAAAAGAAGCAAATGAATAAAACTTATGCACAAGCCAATATCTTTATTGTTAAGTCAGTATATAAATAATGCACCAAACCAATATTGAAAAATTCATTAAATTTCAATTGATAAATAATCATAGAGCAAAAACCATTTAGTTTTTTGATAGCACCCAGTAGCTGACTAGTGATTACCTACGATTTGCATACGTGCTTCGGCAGAATTAAACTATTCAGAAAAATGTAAAACGCAAAAATAAAAGAGAAAATTCTGTCCGATCTTCAGCGAAGGAAAAGTCATAGATGTATTTCCGTATGCGAACAGAAGCGTTTTATGAACAAAATAGTAAAATAGTCAAAATTCATTTATATACAATTATTTTGTTTTAGGGTGTATATATATTTTGCTTATGTTTTAATAGCAACTATATTGGCTTTTATTGGCTCGCTATCTCAGAGTGGACCCCCGCATCGCAAGGGATGGGGGGCGGCGACGTTTCTTCTAGCAGCCCAACGGTGCCCAGTAGTAGTGGTGGATCTCCACCAATGGACCGCATTTTTCACATTGTGCTTCCTGGTCAAACTATATATCTTCGGGGCCCAGCATCGCATGAAACGCTTGCCTGGTTCGACTTACTTGAAAAAACACACACAACTTACCTAGATAAGAAGCTTTTAAGGTACGTTTAGTAATAAGGTAAAAAACTTGCGATGTATGTAACGAATATAAAATGACATTATTGATTTTACGCTTTTGATCAGCGGGCTGTGACTAGATGATTTTTTGGACTTGGCTAAAATTATGAGGGATAATTTAACACTGAAACGGCATATTGATCTGGAAGAAATAATAATGTTATCTCCTTCAATTACGTCATCTGTTTGTTGGTAGCGAGCAATACCTGAATACGGAAAACGTGCCGCTAGCCGTTGAGAAATGTGTAAACTTCGTTTCGGCACATGGCTCGGATCTGATAGGAGTTTATCGTCTGCCTGGGTCTCAAGTAAAAATCGAACGACTCGTCGAAGCACTCAAACGAAGTTCGTATTAAATCCCGATATTAAACAAGCATTCTAAACATGTGTTTAATATATAATTTAATAATTCAGTAACGATATTAATACTTGCATCGCTGCTGTGCTTCAAATGCCCACTCTTGTGTTAGAGTTTCAAGATTTGGAAAAATAAGAGAACGTAAATTTATTTGTGATTTTTTTCCTATTTTTTGAAGAGTCCTAAACATTATTATTCACAGGATCACATGAATACAATTAAGAATTTTTAATTTCGTTTGAGATTTTTGCAAAAATTATCTATCTCACCTTTACGCCAATTACCACTCGAATGCGTTCAGGCTAGAAAAAGGGGTGAATATATCGTGCACCTTCATCCAACTATCTTTATGCAAATGTCTAAAATAGCCGGACCAAATAGTTTACTGTCAGGAGTTACCAGGTTAAAGATATTGCTTAAGTTTATTTGGAACTATTAACTTTCTCTTTCTCTGTTGTTTTCTTTACGTATGTCAGACGCATGGGACGTTCACTTAGTACCGGAAGATTATTCAGCTCACGACGTTGCAAATGTCCTCCGCCGCTTTCTGCGTTCTTTTGATGACTGTCTGTTAACCCAACGCCTTTACGATTCATGGATCAAGTGTTCCAGTAAATATATTTATATATTTATTTATTTCGTTTTTTTATTTTTAAGCATTCTTCGTTTGTTTAGCATTCGGTATTATATTTGTCATATTAAAGGACGAAACTTTTCCAGTTTGATAGGAATACGTCTCGAGCGATACTGCTAATGACTCATCCCGACCATTCTTAGTTCTTTTACTTTAATCACATTAAAATATACATAGTTTTTGGTGTTACGGTACATTACCTTAGTTGTATCCCAGAATCGTTGACTTCTGCATAATAGGATCTCGATTCGGCCTTTACTTTTTCACCGTTACATCGCTTTTTCAGAGATTGAAAGCCTGGACGAGCGCCTACCGCGCCTAAAAGACATCATCTCGGAGTTGCCGACGGTAGAATGCGCCACGCTTCGTTATCTATGCTCACACCTGAAGGTATTATTGGTAAAAGAAAATGCACTACTTCACAACGTCTCCAACGTATATCTACAGAGCTGAGACATTCACCGCACCCGCCGCTATTTTTCACTTAAAGGACCGCATTAAAAAACAGGACCAATCAGGCGTGTTCATCTTGCACGCTGACGACGGTACATCATGTCATCTAAAGCGATTACCTAAAAATCATCATCGCCATAATAATGCTCCTTCTAAATTCGATCTTTTGCGAATGGACTAAAATAGATAGCTCAAAGAATTGCTTTACATGTGGTAAAAGTGTTGCTTCGAGAAATTAGGCTTATTGGATATAACGTCCGTTTACGCGAGCTACCACCTCGATTCGACAGCTAACAGGTCATTTTGGAAAAGTCCGCAGACTACTTTCCAGTAACAGTTGCTTATAAAGCGATATTGGGCAGTGCAGATTTGTTAAATGTCACTCAAGGATCCTTTACATTAAAAAATTGCAATTTCGAACTTCGAACAAAGAATAAGGTTTTAATCTTCGTTTTTAATCACAACAGATAAAGGTATTCGAAAATAGCTGACCTCCGTTCATATTTCTAACTTTCTTATGTAGGCCATGATAGCTCGTTCCTCTAGCCTAAAAATGGCAGATCAACCATGTCTATCTCAATTATGACAAAGCACCCTGCGCACACTAATGCATAGATGTAGTACATACACTGTCGCTAAGCAAGCCTTAAAAGAAAGCAGCAGATGTGACAACCTTATCATAAAACTATTGCGTTTGACGGATAAAAGTTAACTTCATGTAAGAATAAACGAACGCCGAGAATATGGACACCACACAGACGAACTATCATTTCAAAGTAGTCATTACAAATTGTGGAGAAGAAATGATATAGGTTAGGCTGTTCGCACGAGTACGAACGTTTCATCGCAGAATGCATTTGAAAGAAGTATCTAACGCTAATCGTGGCCAATGCAGACTCCCTGGACAATTGTATAACAAGCACATAAGCGGCGAATATTTCTAAATACTGCGGAAAACTCTATATACCATGCGAGAGTATAGTGAGAATAGAGAGAAATAAGTAGTAAGAACCCATCCTACAATTGTACACACTATACACGCTGATACAGCTGTACAAAACACGCGTCCGATACGTAGATTTGCCTCCCAGAAACATTACCTCGCTCCGGCTTCCAAGTACGTTGTATAATTCAATTTCTGAATTAAAGGCAATCGCAGACCGTCACGAGGTAAATTTAATGACCGAAATAAATCTGGCCACGATCTTTGGTCCAACTATACTCTTCAAAGAATCACCAACATCGCGGGGATATCGAGACCCTACCCAAACGCCAACAACGTCTCTTGCGGAAACGAATTATAGTCTGACAATAGCGGCGGATCTACTCAACCACTTCTGTTTCCTTTTCGACGTCTCGCAAGAGGTGGGGAGACATTTTGTAACCTTATTGGCACTAATGGTTATTTTCACAGGCCATATTAATATGTGACGAACTTTCCAAATAACCATGATGTAGGTGGTGGCAAAAGAACGTGAGATTCAACGGTTAATGGCCGAACTTCGAGAAGCGAGGGTGGCTCAACGTCCAGCGGGCGATATCCTTGTCGGTGTACACATCTACAACAGGGAGTGGGGTCGTTGTCTAAATATTAAGTTAACTCCATCTATGACTGCCCTAGGGCTATGCCGTTCAGTTAGGGCGCAGCTGAAGCTCGCTGACTTAGCAAACACACTTGCCGTATTTGAGGTGATCTGTGATCAGCAACTCGAGAGACCACTGCACCATTCAGAGGTATCATCAATTTATTCGTTTCAAAGATGGGTGTTGAATCATCTATAACCATACTTAAGCACCAGTGATAATAATCATATTATTATCCTATTACATAATTACCCTTATTCAGTTCTTGTTTCAGTGTATTAACTAATAACGCATACCTTAAGCGATTACTGTATACAGTACACTTTTTTTCCTGTTTCTGCGAAATTGCAGTCCGTCTTCCGCGCGGTCCTTCGGTGGACTGACTGGGATACGGAGTTCGCAAAAGGAAACTACCTCCTGGTAAAAAGAAATTATATTTACGACGATGTCATTAATTTCCGAAACAACGTCAAACAACCGCTGGCCAACGCATCGGAGGTAAACTAATGCAAGGTTATACAGAGATACGTTTAGCGTCTAAATAACAACAGCATAGATATTCACAAAAGAAAATACTGTTTGAGATTTGCTCGTTTTATTCTTATGATATAGGGAATTCATTAAGTAGTGTTTTAACATACGCAATCAAGCTATTTTTTAACGGCATTTGCTTTTTATTGCATGCCGACCTGCTTTTGATTATTCTACTTAGGCTCAAGTAACCAATCCTTGAAGTTTTCCTGTTGTTTGGTGATATGCAATGTACAACGAAATTCGTAATCTTACGGCCACCTGTACATATCCCTACAATAGTATACTTTGCAGGTTATTTTTTAAAAACAAGCCAATTGAAACACTCATGGGCCTTTTAATGTTTTTAAGGACATTGCAGTTACAATATTAGTTAAATGCTGTGTTAAATGAGTTGTCAAAAAGTAATTACTTGCCTATTACTGGAATACATTAACAGGTGCCGTTTGCGGAAGCAAGTTCTAAGAAGTTCAATAAAGTTTCTATGGAGTTTGCACGTGCGGCCCTGCAGATCGTCAAGGAGAGAAAGGATAGCAAGGACAAAAGCCTTAAAGAAAAAAGAATTCTTAAGGTAAAGCGAAACTGTCATAAATTACAGCATTACTGAATCAAGGGGCGCGCGTCATTTTGTGTTGCATTGAAACTTTGTTTTGCATCGTTAGCCTCCTATTAACGCGTCGTATGAAATTTCTTATGAATTGACTAATAATAATTATAATTTATAATGAAACATTAGCTACGATTTCCTAACTACTCGTTTGCAAACCTCTGATCGGATAGCAGCGTGGTTGAAAAAAAAACATGTTTTGGCATACATCGTTTCAACTTATCAACATAGATACCGCATCTGATGGTGACTGATTTTAGTGCAGATATAAGAAAAGTATTTCACTTGAATTGGCGCATCTTGCGCCTGTAAGCGATGTAAGTTAGGAATAGAAGTAGATGTTTGGTAGCAGATATCTTGAATGTTTAAAAAGACAACGCGTACTCGGCTTCTTATGGAGTTCACGACCATGGTGATGGTAGCATTAGAGATATCTGAAAACATAAAGGGCGGGTCGTAGGTCAATATAGCACGCCACATGGGCTAAAGCGACCGACGCTTCTGAAAAGTCAAGTTCAAACGCTAGCAGCAAAGGGAATGCAGTTCGTCGGGTTAGTGCCTATAATAATACAAAACATGTCGGAAGCAGCTATCCACAATAAGTTATTCAAGCAACATATAAGGTCTAACATCTCGATTCAACATTTGAATGGTCCGACAATTTCAGGAGTGGCTTGCAGAGAACATCGAAGTCTACGTCGGCGCTGAGCCCAACCGAAAAGCGCCCACAAAATTTTGTCTCTCTTTTCTCATTAAAAATGAGCAAGTCCGGAGGTAAGTAGCCGAGGTAAAACAATGCGCTGTGTAACGAATTCGTCTAAAGAAGCATGATATGGATGCACCGTTAAATTATAACGTTACGGATATAGGTGGCTTCGATCATTCCTCTGGGTTAAGTTAGTTTTTCAACAATAAAAATATTTATCCAAGTTCACAAATTTAATATTTACTCTTTTACTGTTCAGAAAGCGCGACCGCCCATTTCTCTGCCATACGATGGCGCTCCAGTCGCAAAGCGCACTAACGTCATGGCTTTCCTCCATTTTGTGCGCACAGCATACATCCCTTATCGCTCCAGACGAAGAAGCACCTGACTTACTATTACTGTAAATGTGATGTCACTAGTATTATTATTCGGAATCTTAATGTTAGTGGTAGCCGCCAACTATTACGCCTTATAGGGATGATAATCTTGTACCCTTTAGCTGACATACTTGTTGAATGGGTATCCGCTGCTTTCCAAATTCACCCTATTGTGTACATACATTCGCGTCGAAATCGCAGTCCATTTATCACAGACGTCTGCTGAATAGCTTATAAATAAATGTTGCACTAGAAATAACATCAATGATTCGTTAGTACTAAGAGTCGCGATACGGTTGCGATCAAGTCACTCGGCGAAGAGGAACTTCATGAGGAGTTTTATTAGAAATTAACTTAACATTAACGTATTAGCATAATTCTGTAGAAAGTTGTAACCAGTAACAAGCAACAATTTATGGCATAACACCGTGGCCAACCTGCACGAAGATCCCAATGACGTATATTAAAAATTATCATACCACTACAAACTCTATGACATTTAATCTATTTGTCGTTCAAGTAAGCGTATATTTCCCAACGGTCATCACAAAAATCGAGTTGTCATGAAGATGCTGAGACTTGATACGTTGCTTTGTCGCGATATTACTGTTAGTTACGTATACAGTATTCTTCTTGTATATTGGAATCGGTTGTTACAATTGAATCGATTATACTCAACAACGCAGAAATTGTACATGCAGTGAGCTCTAGACTACTCGGAATGGAGGAGGTTTCTGTAGTTCTTTTCACATCATGTATAGGTGCAGCATCTCCTCATTGATAATTTGAGCGAAACGGCAATATATAATTTAAGAGAAATTTACAACTTTTCCTTTTGTTCAATTTAAGAGTCCCGAATTTGTACTGGCGAAAGAGACAGAAGTTCAGTTCTAGCGGAAACGATTTTCTTTCTCAAGATAACATTCAAACTTTTGATCTGCTGCATACGTTAGATAGCACTCGCGTTATTCAATAACAAGGTGCTTGAAAATAAAGAATGAGATTGAAACACATTGTTGAATTTCGACATACAACGAAAATACGTAACATGCACACAAGTTTAACACCTGCAGGCAACCTTTTGCAGTAACATGAGACTCCGATGGCATGGATACATCGAATGAGCGGCCATATGTCAGGCCCTTTTATATTCATTACCTATGAATAATGAACTTTATGTTCAAATCAGTGTTAGTTATAACGTAGATATGATGATAGAGCTTACGTTTTACAGAATTGACCAAATTATACACCTGCACAGCAGGAAGCCATTTAACATACTCGTGCGCGCGGTCGTTTATGCTTGGCAAAGATATATAGAAAACATGTACACGTTATGAATGAAGCATTATAATAAACCATGTGTAATATACGGTACCATTTCAATTGCAATGCGCTTAGTATATATATATATATATATATATATATATATATATATATATACATATATATATATACATATTGGATACAATGCAATCTATATTTATGATCGTTTAAAAAATAAACTTTATAATGCTGTACGTCTACGTAGGTTTTCTAACTTGCAAAATAGGTTACAATAAGTCATAGGTTCATTGAGAGGCCGCCGTGATCGCTTAGTGGGTATTTGCCTGCTGATCTTAGGAACATGTTGTGTCTAGGTGGATCTAGATCCAAACCCAGACATACGCAAATTTCGATTTGTATTGCGGTTAGCTGTCTAATGGAATGCTTAACGGTAATATGGGACGTAAATCTTGAAACATAGACGTGTATGAATCCCTAATAAGCTCAATCAGACCCACTCGGCGTAAATCTTTTAAAGGCACCTGATGTCATATTCAACACTTGACTCCGAAAGTTTACTTGAGTTGTTAAAGCAGTTGAAGTATTATATAAAATGACAACAATTTCACGCTATATTTAAAACTGTGTTGTTAACCCATCGTATTGCATCATTAGTGTCTATGTTTCTAACTTTACAAAAGTATACGCATTGTATGTCGAACCATCATTTTGGATAGTCTATGATTTTTTGCGTAGTATTTATATCTTTAATGTACTTATATATAGGCCTTCGGCTTCGACCGACGTATTAACTGTGCCCGCTACGTTCCCGAAAACGTCAGCCTCTGAAGGATAGGCGTCCATCAAATCAAATAAACTTCGGGGTGTTTTTGTATGTGCACATGACTATGAAAATACACCAGAAGGCTTTTGGGTTTTCTATTTTTGTTTCCTTGTATTTTTTCCTAATTTCCTTGTATTAACGTTATATGTTTAATTAGTTGATTAAATTTTTCCTAAGTAAGATCAATGATCCAAGTTGTTGTAAAAAGCGCAGTCGAATAACGTTCATATGAAAAATCACTGCGAACCTCTTGACTAATACGCGGTGTCTTTTTTTTGGGCAGACGAATTTAACATCCTGCGCTTATAGAAGCTTGTGTTTAGCAGAATCTTCGTTCGCTTTAGCATACTTTTGGCAGTGTATGCACTTTGCTTGAAAAAACAAATCTCCAGAAAAATTTGCCAGGTCACAACGAAATGTCTCTGCTTTTCACATCTTCTCAAATAGCCTTAAAAGCATTAAGATGAGTTTCGAGACATTAACGCGAACAATTCGGTCTGCCGCGGAAGCCCTGTGCTCTGAAGTGGTAAACTGTGCTTTGACAGGCATCAACCGGTAAACTTTTCTGTCTAACTTGAACATCCGTACAACCGTTGACCAGTGAGAACTTGGTTTTTAATGTGCTAATATTGAATTGGTGCAAGAATGGCGCTCCAACGTTGACACTCATTCACATCACAATCAGATGGTGCCGAAACGACGTGGGGCTAGGATCTGGTTGGCGCAAACATGTAATTTTCCGTTTTCGAAGGTACTGGGCGTTAAAAAATCGGTACTTCATCCCTAATACCCGTTTTTTTGCCAACATTTTTGTGAGGCCGAGAGCTATACTTCTGTAGGATGTGGGAACTTCCGGTAAGTAGTTTCAGACTAAGAAAACGATATCGTATCAAAATCACTTTCTCTGCTACGATGAAGGTAGCAACCTGGCCAAATTTCGCCGTCCATTACACGCTGGCCAGAAACGTTTCTACTGAATTATAGCTCCGCTTTGACTGGCATATGTTTCTTCGCGAGTCTCACCGAAAATTGCTGGAGGTACACTTGCTTTTAAATTTTTGCCACACGTCAGTCTCTACCGGCGTTAGACGTTCCATTTTTTACCAGCCAGCTTTGCCGGTCCATCTATAGCCAATGGTCAAGAATTGTACCCTGCTAACCTGGCAGTCATATTTGTGTCCTATAAAAAAAAAACAAATCACTTTCTCATAGTGGAAACATTTTATAAATTGCAAGGTAGAAACTACTTCGCAAAAGGATCTTTGTATGTATGCAAATGCGATATCTGAATATGAAGATAATTTAACAGTTCGTTTATCCCAACAGGCATGCGTTCATCCGCCGATCTTGGCTTTATATTTTTAAAGCAAAACAGCAGAGTCGTTATAGAGCGAAACAGTGCTTTATTTTAAAAACGTAAACAAAAATTAGCTATTATCCGGTATCTTCGCGCTAAATCAAAAGCTCTCTTTTTTTTTACTTAGAGTCAACGTTCTACCTTATTGGCAGTTTTTGTGCGGTTTTCAAAAAATGTGGGGAAGGTTTTCATAGGGCAAACCCTGAATAGGTTTTCGATTTAAAGGACTCAAGAGGCCATTTTCGATATATCTAGATTTTTTTAAATTAAAAATTAAGGAAACCGAAAGGTGTCAATTGGGTCATCTAAATAAGCTTTATCATTTTTTTGAGACTTCCTGGGTATTTTTGCATTTTTTTAGCTGTTTGCTCTTTTCAGGTCTTTATATTTTTCGTATTTTTGGCCTTCTACAAAGCCAAAATCTAACTTCATTGGACTTCGTTGCATGTAGCCTATTTCAGCGATACTCTAACGAGCTTATATCTAACAATATCGCGTAAAATACAGTTAACATTAAAGCGTTATTTGCGGATTGAAGAACCAGTATTTTTGAATGGTCTTATACCTTCAAATTCATTAATATAGTGAATGATGATACTGTACACATATGCTTGGTAAATCTGACTGCTAAGAAAGACACTTCTAAAACATGTAGAAAATTTCGTTGGATTATTTCTTTTTATTCGGATACATCCAAGAAGCATAAGCGTAAATTTCAATTCAGGTGCATATATATACGTGCTCCGTCCTTTTCTTCATATGGTGTACAGCACGCAGCCTGAGATTTCTCAGTTAATTTCTTTTACATTAAACATTTTATGAAAAGGATAAGATCAGATCACGTCATAATCATATTGAAGGATGATGTGTTTCTACACTTCAATAACTTTGTCTGGCACCCAAGTAGACAAGATTGGGCTGTCTTGTTGCCTTCTGTTTTATAAAGGACAACGAAGGAAAGTCGTATCAAGATTCGGAGAACTACCCTTATTGTTAATTGACACAACGTACTTCATTAGTTCATGAAGCGTAACCGCAGTAGTAAAAACCTGCCTGATATACCTGGTTCTTTCGTACGTTCATCATATATTTTGCTGTGAATAAAATCTCTATAATAGATCGAATAGAAGGCTTTGACTAATAACAATGACGTTTAATCCATCATCGTATTGTGTCATTTCTATCAATAGAAAATTGCCTTGCTTCTCCACCGCAAGATGGCGCTAGAAACAACAATTCGCAGACCATTATTTGAATTGCGTTTGCATGTTCTTGGTCCGCTCAAATGCTCCTCTGTATGTTCGCTAAATAACAGAACTCGAGTTGGTAAATAGTTAGCAGACGAAGTGAAAGTTTCGAACGTCCTTTCAAGACCCATGTTAATTAAGGCTAACTTTTTTTTAATGACAACCTACGGCGCAAGAACGAACCAATTTGTGATGCGCGTTCTGTGAAGTTTGTTTTTCTAAACGTAAAAAGTGTTGTTGTAATTTTCCTCCTAAGACAATGTAAGTCTGCGCGACCTGCTTAAAATATCTAATATCGACGTTCGAAAAGCAGTTTGTGTTGTTGAAAATATAGGGGAAGTATGTCTGCCAAAAAAAGCGAAGCTTTAACGGGTCACATTTACGTACGAGAAGTTTGCCTGAATGACGATGATTGCGCGTTTCGAAAGCCACTAGATTTCTGCAATTACTGCATCTCCATATCAGTTGGAGTCGATTACAGCATCTATCTAGTACCTGCCACACTCAGGAAGACCAACATAAATTATAATTTGGCAAAATAGAAACGAGATTGTGGAGCGCGGTTGTAGGTCTGCATTCGTGTGACCACTGATCAGCCATCACGTATAAGCAAGAATAGAAGACACAAGAGTAGAATAAGTACTGCTCACTATTTTTATGCAGTTGTTGGGTAAATCCAGTTCAGTGAAAAGAAATAAAAATTTGTGATAACTACTTAGCTAACTCTGCGCGATACAATGGTGTTGATCTCAAATGCTAGAAAAATAGTCACACATCTTAGATATGTGCCAGATTTAAGTAGATACACTGGAACGAAAGTAATCAAGCTTAAATTATGTAACAGGTAGTTTGTTCTTTTATTCTGTATTGGAAGAAAAAAGTCTTTTGCGTGGATTTAAGCATCATTGAGATTCACCATTGCAAAAAAAATGTTGATAGTGTATTATGCTCCAAAATGTTTACATAGCTTCTCTTTCATATATAGAATATTTCGGAAACAAATGTTTTAGAGTGTTTTAAAGATAATTATAATTACTAAAATAACTAAACAACGTTTAAAGATCAGATTGATGCCCACGTATTCGCTATACATTTTTCACCAATGCGAACTCCAACCAAAGCTTTTTTTTTTAATATACAGGCAGCTTAGTAATAAATATCGATGTCGTTCGATTAGTTTTTTATCAAGGTTTATAGGCTTGATAGTTTTAAGAGAATCCATTATAGGTTATTCTTTTTAAGTCATCAGAGCCACATACCAAAAAGGTTACATGTTTTATAGAAATATTATACTCCTGGAAACAGCTTCTATAAAGCTGTTTCCTAATTTTCAGAAATGAAGTAAGCTTGCATCAAAAAAAAGTTGTGAAGAAATGTATGAAGATTATTGTGAGACCAACTCAATGTCCGAACGTCTCCTAGTTTTTGTATTTGTTTTCTTGAATGCATCATTATTTTTGTACCTCGAACACTTATAAAATAGTATAGGAAGTTGATTCCAAACACACTGGTGTATTATCCAATAAATTCGCAAAAAGATTAACAAAAAAAATTGTGCCTTTACGATGCCTAGGTTTGCAAAAATTTCTTCCTTTAGTAAAGAAAGAGAAAAGTGCAATATTAAATATTTTAAAAACCATACAAATCATAAATTGATTTTTATAGCATCATCACTCAGCGCCGAGAGATTATCGTGAATATAATAGTATTGCTTGCTTGGCACAGAAAATCGACATATTTTGTCGAAGTCTCAATTAAACAACATAGGACGAACTATGTGTGTCTTAACATTACCTTTTTGCTGGCATCGGTTTTTATTGGATTATGGATGGACTACGAGGTACCCTAGATGTTTTATGATTTCCTGAACGCTGTGGTTTGCTGAAAGCAGCGATCCAATCTAATAAGAGAAGTCTGCGGAGAGTAAAGGACACCAACGGAGTAGCGGCTTGTAGACTTGTGGTCGTGTCTATAGAGCGCATCTCCATGATACAGCAGTGGCTCACGTGTTTGCCTGCTACATTTAAGAACACATGGTGGTCTAGGAATGAACCTGGGCATAGACACTTTTCGTTCCGTGGTAGAAACCAGCCTCACGTAGTAGAACTGGACGTAAAACTTAAAACATTTGAATTATCACAGTGCGTGCGCCAATATCTCATGGGCGAATGTGTGTTGGGTGACTAAACGAAGCAGGGCGCATCGATCAATGCGTTTCAATCTGTAAGAGGACGTGCTGGATGCGATTCTGTATATCTTAAAGTACGGAAGTGAGTTTCCTAGGCATATGGCTCCTAGTACAAAACTTTCTCGATGAGAAGAGTTTACTTATCAATAATGATTAAAGTCATTTTTAAGCTTGTTTTTCCCACAGATCTTCAGGATAGACCGTAACCTAAATTATAGCTGTTTCTTATTAATCATTTTTAAGACTTTATCCCCAACAAGAACATATATTTGAACGCTATCCGTTGCATATGCTGTAAGCGCCGCTCCTGACGAATATGTTTATTCAATAAAACCACCATTTGCCAGAATCACAGCTTCAAACTGAGACTCAGGCTGCTCACAGGCTTGTTCCTAAGATTTTCTTTTAGAAGTATGCAAACACTTTCTTGATAGCGCGAATGAGTAAATCAGCGCTGTCATATCGAGATTAGTTAAACTTACACTTAATAACGCACCATACATAGTGTTTTTTTAATGGACGAAGTAGGTAATAAGCAAATATGTAAACAAGACAAAGATTGTTTTTGTGGCTTAGATTTACGTCGATAAAAAAACTTTGTTTATCAGAGACAACTTGTTGCTTCATCTTCGAGAGACCAGAGAAACGACACCAACTAAGTCTGTTGACTTTATATTTTTTGGCATTCGTAAAACCATAAGGGAGCAATAGAATACGATCTCAGTTTAGTCGATGCGCTTTGTATATATATATTACTAGATGTTTAGGAGTATTGCTTGTGCTGCGATGGCTTCGCAGGTTAAAAGAGAATGCTTGAATACGATGTCCGGAAAAGCATTGGTTCGAATGTACCGATGCGTCTACATGCCTAACGTGCGCTAATAAAAAAAAAGTAGCTAAAGAAGCATGTCGACCGTTTTATGTCATATAGGTTACCTGTCGCTACTCACGGATATATGATGATGAATTGCAGCTTTAAATTTTCTAAATTACTTGCGTACCAATCACGAACGGTCCGAAGCTGTTTTACCGTTTTAATGAATATCCAAACTGCGTATATAGATTATGTAATATATATAAGATTGAGACAAAAGTTTTTTGATAGTTGGAAATACTCCGCCTCGTATCTGTTCAAGTAGTGTGAAACACGTAAAGGATTCCAATATAATGTAAACTTAAATGACACTTTTATAACAAGAGCGCCCTAATACCGTTTCTATATTCCAATAAGCATACTACAGGGTACAACACTCCAGTGATACAAAACTGAAAATGCAATTGATCAGCCTTCAACCCTTTTATAAAACTCACCAATAATTCCTCATTGCACCTTGTGAATATATCAGATGTCTTAGTGCATCTTTGTAGCCGAACAATTTTGCTTCTTTTAGGTGAGATGCTAATGGGTCTATGGACCAGACGTAGTCGTAGGGTTCCCGTTTATCGTAAGCATACATATGGTACATATGCGTACGCTATGTGACCATACGTATGCATATGCGACACGTATAGTAAAGTTTGAAATAAAAAAAGCAGCGACCACTACCGACACGTTCTGTATTCCTTTCCTAATGGCATCCGAACAATAACAGACGCTTAAAGTTATTGTTGTTATAATTAAACTTAAATTTTCGATGGCGAACTGCTAAGGTTAAATATTTACTATTTTAAGAAAGGATGTCGAATTGATTGCTGATGGTGGGCTTCGTGTTAAAGCTACGAAAGCCTAGGCGCATTGTATATGACAAAGGTCAGGTGTCACTCTACGATTACCACACAGAGCCCGTGCCTACTGTTTTTCCCGTGTATTCTATTGAATATAAACGCGAACAGAAACACTAAATTGAAGAGCACCTACTCCGTGTTATTATTAGTTTTGTACGCATTTTATTTCGATATGCTTCTGAGTGACGATAAACAGAGGAGGACCTAACAAAGTGAAAATTGGCAAAAACTGACAAAGTCTTTGGACATACATAATCGTCAAGAGAACAAAAATCAATACGTTAGAAGTCGTGGTTGTAGCGTAAACACTATTGTCATAGCACTATAACAGTAATAAAGAAATGTAAAAAAATTGCACTAAGGTGACCCCGTTTTCTCAGCAAAATCCATCCTCTATCAGAAAAGGTTGCGTATCAGTTCTATTTTAACAGATGTAAAACGAGGATTTCCTGTATGTCAGGGGACTCCTGCGTCACCTTCAAATATACACACATGTTACCCACGGGTATCGCAGAAGACCTTTGCTGAATTTTCAATATATGACGCGTGGTTCAATAGGCTGTATATGGCTGTTTTCTCAGTAAATTTAAAAAAAAAAGAAAGAAGAATCTCGATTTCAGGGAAGTTTTCATCCTAGCTCTGAAAACATGGCATTTTTGACTATTTATAATCGGGACCTTGGTGTCAAAGTCGTTTTAAATGAGGGTGCGAAATCAGGTGATTGTGATGGGTTCAGCGAACATCCAAATTGTAGAGGGTGTGTGCCTAAGCTTCGTCCTCCACAATACAGCTATCGTTAGGAAGACGCTGAGTCGCCTTCTGTGCAGAACAGTTACTTTTTTTTCAGCTACGCACAGTAGATGTGTTTGTATGGCTTCAAGAATAGAAAATAGTAAACGATATTTTTGTTAGTCCCCCTATCACATAATTACTGACTATCTTCTAGTAGAATTGAAAATTTGGACGCGTCGGGGAAAGCTTACGCCATTTTGTTGCTCAGCAGTGCTAATTCGTTTGACTGTAAAATGGAACATTGCACTTAGTGTAAACCAAAGAGGCCTATTATGAATTTGTCCGAATTTTTTTTTTAATTTATAGATAAAATCGTTTTTGGTGTTACTTTCGAATGCTTCACTTACAATTAATAACAAGCCAATAGGCAACTGCCATCGGTAAAGACTTGCTGGTGACGGTACAATGCAAATAGACGAAAACACCACAAAACTGTAGATACACTGAGATCTCGAAGAGGTATTATCGCTCTTTCTACTTAGGTTGCTTTAAAGCGATATATCTCAGGTAATATAGGTCGCGACGGTTACAAGCCATAACAAAGTAGAATTGTGGACCTAGTGAATGAAAGGGGTGTCGTCTGTCACCAAAACAGTGAAATATTACTTATTTTTTAACTACCTACCAAAACTATAGGAGAATTTGAACGGGAAATTTAATTGTATCCACCGTAAAATCCGGATCTTGTACCATCAGATTATCATCTCTCTCGGCCTATGTAGAGTTTCCTGAATGGTGTTCAGTTTCAATGGAGAGGAATAAAAATTATTTTTCACTATAATTTCGCTCTATATAGAAGTTTGACAGTTATGGATGGGATTATGTTGTTGCCAGAAAAATGGCAAAACGTCATCGGTCAAAATTAGCCTGCATAGTTTAATAATATTGTTTTAAGAGGTAAAAATATATTTACCTTAAGTTCAATGCCTTTTTGACTACTCAGTATATATTAATACGAAACTAGTATAGATCCTGAAACAAAAATAATTGAAATTAATTAAATATATTTAAGTTGAAGTATATTAACAAGGTTCAATTTATTCTCAGAGACATGAGTATGTCACCAATGGATGACCGTATAAATATAACTAGTCCAAATTCAGGTGAGTTTATCTCAAAGCCGACCTGTATATATAATGGAGGAAAATAACGGAACTAAGTCCTATGCGTTTTCCTAGTAGAACTTAAGAAGCGAAAAGTCGATCATGTGCCCTCTCCTAAGAAATAGTGTAATGAAACTAGAGAGATACGAACTAAAAAGCAGCAGTGTTATGCAGTATTATTTGTTACTTAAAGTTTATCCGCGTATCCCGCGCCCGTTCCTGTGGTAGGAATGGTAAAACGGATATTGCTAGCTGTGTAATGAGGAGATACTACAAGAGATACAACTTGAAATATATGTACTCCGAAGGTGAAGGGTTTTCTATGAAAGTCCCTAATATCCAATATCCATAATTTGACAGCTGGCTGCGTGCAGTGCGATGTGGATCAGCCAGCCAAAGCTAGTGACCACTCAGCCGACCCAAGTGGCCACGTAACGACGGAAAATCATCGAAGCAGCTTAAAAGGAAGCATGATTGATGTTGTAAATATTCCCCTCGCGGTAGCAAGATCCGATAAATACGTCTTTCTCAAGAACCCTTCTACAATAGTTAATAGAAGCGGCCTAGGCGACCTGAGTTCTCACGCAGCTAGTCGAAGTGAAATCAACGTGACCACTGCTGCTGTTATTGACAGCGTATGTGGCGGTGCAAGCACGAACAACCTTGTGGAAAGTCCAAGTTTTCATCTAGTCACAGATAAACATTTAACAAAGTCAAACTCTGGCAGCATAGTAGGCTGCCTCAGTAATGATCCAGCACGACAGAGAACAATTGCTTGTAATCAAGTGTGTAAATCGGACATTAATCGTGAAAATGATCCCGGCATCGGAGCTTGTGACTACATAGGAAATCAAGAGCGACCGTCATTTTATGCTGATGGAGCCAAATACTGGGAAGGGATCGAGCCAACTATCGAGGGGATGCTTGGGGGATTCGCTGAGATTTCCGACATTGACGTGGGTGCCAGTAAACGTTTTCTGAGAGAATTTTGTGAGGTAAGGATACAACTCTAGTGAAGTAATTAAATAGAAATAAAACACGTTTTTGCCTGTCTTCTTCTATTAGTATTTCTAGTAGTAAAAGAAAAGTAGAAAAGGTAACTTTTATAACTGCTAAATTTAGAATTTACTAGTGCTTACCCGAGTGACCTAACAGGTGATTAATAGGAAACAATTAGTACGTAACTAAATTATTTTAAATAGAGTTTCCGCAAAGCGTTCATGGTTTCCTAGGCATAAGCAAGTTTTGCACCAAGTACCTCACGAATACTCGGATTGATCAACCGGTACGTGTAGTGACGAAAAATGTTTAAATAGACCGAGGTTTCTATGTATTTCAGTAAATAATCTTTCAAAATTTCACCTGCGGGAATCCTGTGTGAATATGCTGGATCAGTTGCTCTAAATATAAAACATCTGTTCACTTTATTCGTTGTTTCACTTTATTTATTTTCAGAGAAAACAAAATGCAACTGGAACAGTTCGGGCGTTGGACTGTGGAGCAGGAATTGGTCGCGTCACGAAAATGATGCTTTCGCATATCTTTACTGAGGTTTGTAAAAGCCTCACGCATTTGGCAGGCGCCCAGTTGCCAGCATGTATTAATCAGTCAATCAACTATTTGTTGTTTTGTGACGATATTAATTAATTGGTGCACTTTAACCATTGTGTTTTTAAATTCTAGGTAGACATGCTGGAACAGAATCAGCAGTTCCTTGATAAGGCTGACGATTACCTTGGAGATATCAGGCATAAGGTAAACCATTGCTTCGATTCATCTACACACACTGACCTGATTTTCATGTATTTCCCTTTACTTTCGAACAATGATAGGTCTTACAGGCTATATCAGCTAAATAGATGCACAACCGCTTTAAAGCATAAAATTTGAAAGAAACAAGGTATTTCTATTCAAAAAGCAGTACGCTGCAAATACGAAAAAGATTCTTGTAGAAAATGCAGCAATTAGATTTGTGTAGCCGTGTGTTCGTTTGAGCGAACAGAGCCATTACTAAAGTGAAATTATACATATAGTAATGACAGAAGTATTAAGCTGGGCCAGTTTAAAAAGAATTAGTAAACAGCAAATAAATTACCTGTTTTTCACCTCTGATAATATGGACTATTACTGGGCGTTTGCATATTTTTTAAGGTGGGCCGAAAGATTTGCGCAGGTCTCCAATCCTTCATACCCGACCCAGAACGGCGGTACGATGTCATATGGGTGCAATGGGTCTGTATACATTAATAAAAGGTGATCTTTGTTGCCAGAAAAACTTCAGAACATATTAAAAAAATGCTACTACCACATGCAGTATATACATCTCATGTTTAATATAATAAGTAATTAAATTTGTGCATCAGGCCCCGAACGAAATATGTGATGGATAATAATAATAATAGTGATTATTATTATTACTATTAACCAAAGGTATTGAGGGTATTGCTGAAATGATAACCAGCTAAGTACATTTCTATAATCGCAACTTCGTAATCAGCCGATTAGATAGAAACAGTCGTAAGATCACGCCATTTCTAATAAGTAAACTTTAGCTCAATGTACTTATGATACTATACCTTATAAAAGGACACTACTATGAAACAGTGTGAAGTGGAGATCAGAACGCAACAACAAGAGGTTCCCGCCCACTACCAGCAAAGATTGTATTTGCCCTTGGTTTTTTCTTAAATACATCGGAAATAAGTATGCAATACTGTAGAGTAACCTGAATCAGTGAATTTCAGTCGATGGACTAAAATGCATTTAAAAAAAATGTTTTTTATAGGTGACTGGGCATTTAACGGATACTGATTTTGTCGAATTTCTAAAAAAGGCTGCCAATGGACTACGTGAAAATGGTATGTAGTGTATTACTCCGGCGAACTGAACTTTGTTCAATGTTTGATAAAAGAAATATTTCAAATGAGCAATTCGTGCCACGGCTACAAGGTTTCTCACATTGAGTCTAATAGAAATTGATTAACATAGGCTCTTAAAAGAGGCCTCAATTTTTGAATAGCCATAGGTGTCCACTAACTACCGAGAGAATAATTATTGATGTGTACTGAATACTTATTTACAGGTTTAGTTTGTATCAAGGACAACTTATCATCATGCTCTGTTGAAATGGATAATAAAGACTCTTCGGTAACAAGGCCCCGCTCACTGCTACTAGAGATATTTAAAAAGGCGAGCCTCAGGGTTGTTGGTGAACGAAAGCAAATACGGTTTGTTCGTTAGCTTATTATTCCCTCAAACCAAAAAAAAGTCCATTACTTTATGTTTAAAACAGAAAAACCGTGAAAAACGGTTCTTCTGCAAATGCCTTTTTGTCTCGATGTGTGCTTCTCAATCATATTTAAATTGATTTTAAATCTGTCTTGTAATTTTTGATTCTAGAATATGCTGATTTAGCTTATCATTGATAACTATTTTATTAACGTATCTATATATATTGTCTGTATTTGCTATTTCAGCTTCCCGAAAGGACTGTATGAGGTGAAAATGTTTGCCCTTAAACCCAAGAAAGTAGATTAAATAACCCAGTAGTAAAAAGTCTATAAATCATCGATGTATACATGTAATATAAGACTATGCACAAAAGCCATTAGACTTTCATCAAGCCGAAAGATGCCACTAGGAGATTTCTATTTTAAGCCAGTGTACAGCTCGAGGACAACTAATAAAGACGGATTTAAAATCAATATAATTGACCATATTCATTGCGGCAGGAGGTATAATAGCATACCGTACGAAGCCCCAATCGATGAAATTTAGATAGCAGATACATCGAAAATTTCTTACTTTTGTGCGCTAGCAAGCTACACATCTATGTTGTCATTTATGAAGCAATTGTTAATCCACGTGAATGTCACACTGTGTCTTTTGCTCGATGTGTCAAACACATCAAAATAAAACAGAAATACGTTTTCCTTTTTTTGTCATATGAGGAGGATTTTTAGCTTGCAAAACGGAATCCCTGCAATTCTGCCGAATCTCACCAAGAAGAAAGGCTGTGGAACACGTGAAATCACAAAAGGAACAAATTAAAAGGTTACAAAGATAAACCGTAATACTTCTTCTAGTAGAACGTGACGATCTACGAAAACAAACAGGCATGGTGCTACAATAGAGACCATTACGATTTAATCATATTAGCAACATAAGTTGAAGTAATATTTTTTTAATGAAATGCGTTTTTGTATGCTGTCCGTGTTCATGTGTACTGCTTAGTCATATATTCCCCATCGTCACAACATTTTTGTTTGGGAACTTTTCTATTTAAAAGGAAATGCAGTGCGTGAAAATGCATTAAAAATCACGCGACAATGTACGAACAAATAAGGTGTCTTAATAAAGGATTTTAACTGTTTCTGGGCATTCTGAATTTGTTGCCTCAGTTTTATATATGTGCACCTATGCGGTTCTAGTTATACTAGTTCGGTTACTTTGCTAATGGCTGATGAGTCTTAGGCTCGAGCTATGCATTCTAGGCATTAGGTCAAAAAAGCAAAGGTATCTAAGATCAAATTAAATAACCTATTCTTCAGGAGAACTTGTCACTTTGCACATTACCGAGTGAGTTTGATCGTATTTTAGCAGAAAGTCAACGCCGGCCGAAAGTCACCAGCGAAAATACTTTATCCAAAGATTTCTGCCAATAACAAATGACACAATTACAAAGTTCGTCATGAAGACTAAGTGGTCAGCGCTAGGGTAGGTTACTGCCGCCACACCTGACTAGCAACGCTTTTGTTAGAATCGTAAAAACCGTTCTAGTCGTTATTGAAACGGTTAACATATGCAGTGGTTGCCAAAGGTTATTGAACAAGCTGGATAATAAGGGAGAATATAATTTGACAAAATATAAAATTTATTTTTCCGTTAAACAATTACTACACACTCACTACAATTCTGTAAAAAACCAGATCGATAAATAGACATAAGATTGACAACTAAATTACAAAAAAAAATAGTATGCTAAAAATATTTTTCAGGTGTCGTTCTTAACACTTAATTACTAACCTAATGACTTCACTATGATACATCTGCGTCAGTATGTTTGGCTTCTACATTCTCGCTTATCGTGATACTATACAATCTAAATTTCAAGACGAACAAAAGGATTAATGAGTATACTAAAAAGAAAATTACTACCGCGGCTGTGTGCAGTGCGACCCAAGTGTAGAAGCCTAACGGCAATATCGGACCTTAAATTGGAAACAGAGTCTTAGGTGACCTAAATTATTGAGTGAGTATTCACATTGTTGAAAATGTTTGCCCTTACCGTTAACGTAATAACTTGTCTACATCATATAGTATTAACTTCGCCGCAATACTAACTCCCGAATGTTCATTTGCCTGTTGCTTTATGACGTAAACTGTGTAGTATATTAAGCAAAAAATTAGGTGCAAGCGCAACAGAGGTGTGCTCCGTAAATGTATGCATCGAAAAAGCATTACAAACACTTTTTGAGCTAAAGAAATAGTTTATTTTAAATATTCTTGCCTGTTCAATTTCCAAAAAATCTGTAGCGCGTAGTTGTCGCTTATTTGAAAAATGTACTTTTACCATTTTAGTCAATTACGTTGCGTTTTAGCGTTCAAACAAATGCTGGAAATTACGGAATAATAACAGTGGGAAGAAATAATAATAATAAGTCAACGAGAAGTGAAGTAATTCAAATTCATTTCATGTAACAACGTAGCTGTGCTAATTCGCGTAGCTCTATAAACATCGCGGATATTTCTGCGGAAGAAATAATGAGTGTACAATTTTACACATTTTTAGAAATGTTCTGTTCATTTTAAGCTTTGGCGTGAGGTACTGCGGCAGTATTTACACTGGCATAAATTTTAATTTCCTCCGGCAAGTCTTTCGAGGCAAATTCTCGTATTGCTGTTCTGATCATTCATTGTCTTACTCGCAGCTCCTTCTATCGCAAGATGGTGCCTCGGTTGGACCGTAAGTGTGTTCGTTGAAATGCATATACAGGCTGCTATAAGTCATCAGTGGTTTCGAAACTTGAAACGAGCATTGCTAGATTAAGTCTTACCGTTTATTTCCATGCGGGCTTTTACAAATGCAACGAAGCAAACGGGCAAAACCTACACAAATATATTGCTGGCATTCGCTGTAACACTTCACGAAGGCCTGGGGTTATTTGAACTATTTCCTTCTTTTTAAAAGTGGCAAACCTTCAATCGTGCAATGATACTAGACTGATCGGGTGCTATAACACTATCCAGGTTTTTTTTAAAACAAAGTAGTTCGTTTCTTGAAAACATTTTTACGCTAGCCCTGAAACACTATAGGACCTATCGGATCTACTCGAATTGAACTTTTATCGTAGGCTACTAGGAACAAGCGCGTTCACACTCCTCGACATCGATCAATCTTCGAACGATCATCTTCACAACTGCAGATCTCCACCGATGGGGGCAGATGGGGAACACAGGCGCACGACCTTGAGACTTTGGATGTCTGTAATTTTCACAGCAAGCCACCACTTCTCAAACCTGTGAATATACGCCGGAGTCGATAGAAACATCCATATCCGCTGCGCGATCCGCCACAGTGGATCCGCCACTTGGCAAGCTTAACTTATTATTGACGCTGCAGTAATATGGTTCAAAAAATAATCACTATGATAACGACCTCTAGAGGAACGCCTTAAATACAAAAGGCAACACAACGCATTCCCATAGGAACCTTATCTCTCTGTATAAACATGTGCAGTTCTGATGATCGTTTCGAACTCGTCCAAAAACTTCTCCCGCATTAAATAATGTTTCCCCGCTTGACTATACGAGATCCAAATTTATCCCACGTCGCCGCGCTGCCCATAACGGGTTTGAATTAGTTTTGGACGAGGCCTGGCAAGCGACCAAGATAAAGTGCTACAAACCACAAAGAGATAAGCGAGTGAGGAAGCCGAAGGACAAGAACGCATTGCCGCAATCGAAGAGGCTTCTCGCGAAAGCAGAACTTACCGAAAAGGCTCTGCCAAAACTGGCTTTTCATGTAAAATGTGTTGTCGAATTGTAACTTAAATACTGAAAATAGGAAGTCTAAGTAAAAATTGGGTTCTTTTTTGTGAATTGGATTTAGCTAGCAATGTGTGTAGTGCATTTGATGCGCAATTTCGATCAACAAAAAAAAGTACCTGAAACACAGCGTTGCCATAGCATGTTTCTATTTTTATCATCAGTTAGAAAGTATTCAGGGAAGAGAGTCGTGTTGCTTTGAAAGTTCGATGCCAATCTCTAGTAGGTTCTGACGTAAAGTAATGGCCATACTTACAATGGATTTCAGGAATCGTCTGGTACTATGATATATGTAGCAAAATGACACAATTAGTGCAACCTGCTATCTTGAGTTTTTCAAGAAATTTATGAACGGTTGGGAGACCAATCGAAAGCAACCTGGTTACTTGATGCCATTGCCAGGCCTCATCGCCTTGCCTCAGTCGTTCGCAGGGTAGAGCAAAAGTTTGTCTAACATTGGCCTTAACCTGTTTACTCTATCGATATAGGTCCGTCTGATATCGGAATTTTTCCTGCTTTGAAAAGGGCTGTTGGTAGAAAAATACACGCCAGTATTTATTTACTTTGAGAAGGCATACATAGAGATGCTACACATGGTAATGGTGGGTACATAGACAAGTGAGTAAAAAGTAAAGGTGGGTATCTGTCACATATTGAAAATCAAATGACGCTTATGAGTCTAACTGAGTTCAAAAGTAATGCAGTTTTAAGTTCGATATATATATATATATATAGATCTCCAATTTAAATGAGAAGAAGTTGAAAATATGGGCTAAGAAATGCCAACGACTCCCGAGGGAATCGAAGCGGTTATCGGACCAGGTCGTGAGGCAGGTGCGTAGATATCTACAGGAAGCGGCCTAGGCTTAATTCGATTTGAAGATCAGTTAAGAGGATCCGTGAAGAGGCTTTAAAGTAAAATTTTACGCTACTCTCCGACAGAAGAAGTAGGTTCGCCGGAAAAATTTCACTGTCGATGCAAGGAATCTGATGAGACGTTCAGGTGGTGCCTGTCTTACGGTCTGGGTATGAAGCACGGAGGTTTTCTTATGCAGCATTTGAAGAATGACGAGGTTAGCTACCTTCGCTAATTTCCTGACCTCAACAAGGGTCACTTCCAATGCTGAGTTCGTCCGGGTGGTTTAAGATATGTCGAAGGAGTGTGCTATTTGCTCGTGGGAGCGGCCCCAGCTTATCGTGCCAGTTCCGCATTATTTGAGCACTGACCGCCTTGGCGGCGAGAGTGTGGCTTCCGCCTTTTTAACAATGCTAGGTATTTTGTTCTGTTTCGGAAAGATTACGACATGCGCTTTTACATGCAGTGGAAGCTTTGGAGTTTTCTAACTGGCATCAGAGTCATCTAAGTCCGCAGAAAATCGTTCGTCGTCTAATGGCACAGAACTCTCCAAGTAGAGGAATTTGGGTCGGTACACATGCACACGTACACGAGTATGACGTATATTATCTCGCTGGAGAAGGCCGCTGAAGTTTATTCCTTTGGACACCATTCATAACGTATCTGCAAGAGCGTCGGTAGAGAAAGGTAAACAGGGACCTTATTAAGCAGAAAGAACAGCTGGGATCAGTACAAGCACTGCGGCGACAATAAGATGTGCGTCAAGATGACAGAAGATCCTGTTGTGTAGGCCTTCTGGCGTGAGGTTGTGCAGAACACCCTTGATCGTGTAGGAAGCCCGGCATGTTGTGCGACTAGTTAATCGGTTCTGAAAACAGCGGAATTTTGTCGTTGCCCTGTTTGAAGTCTGATAAGCCCCCCACAAAGATTTAGATCGGGAGACTTAGCTGATTGAAACTATCGCTAGATAATCATTCGTTTAATCTATAATATAATTGAGGCACAGCAGGGAGCTATGCTGTCGTCATAGTGTAATCAGATTGCGTACCTTTGATTGCTGTTATAAACGTGCGTAAGTCTCTTAAGGATCTTGAGATAGCAAGCTGCGCTTTCTCATTTTCGGGACGTATCTTATAGTAGCAGATACTTCTGATGTTTGCTGTACATATAACTTGATTTTAAGTGACTTCATTTTGGTTCGCTTCGTCTATGCCTAACGGTGAAAATTCAACTACGGCCCATCTATAGCGATCGTAGACTTCACTCAGGCTCTATGTTGATTAAAGTTTAGCAAACTGCATCTCCGATAAGCCTGGAATCAACGCATTTTTTACTTAATTTTCGCATTTTTAGTCTTTGAGTCGTAATTTAGTAACACATTATTTGCTAAATGCCAGTTTCAGCCGACAGAGCCCTTATAATCCAAGGCTTTTCCCGATTACGGCGATGAGCCTTTGTCTTTCGGACTTCGATATCTAGTTACCTTTATCCTGGTTTTGTAACACTTCGGTCTCTGTTTTTGAAATGTTTACACCATTACGCACTGTGTTTTCGCCTAAGACCTACTTTACAAACGTCTGCACCAATCTTTGATAAATTTCTGCAGCGCTGTGGGCTTCGAGGAACAAGAACTTGACCAGTGAGCGTTGATTTCCAAGAGTAAAAGGTAATTTTTCCAACCGGTTCTCACTCGTAAGCTTCTATAGTGCTAAGGTATTTACCAGCCAAATTTTGGTCGTAGATGTACGTAATTAAAAAGTTATTGAATTTCGAAATCTGGCGGAGTCGCTTATAACAACCTAATTATGGATAAATACGTATGTAGGGCTATATATACGTGGAGCGAATAGTTGTAAAATGCTTAAACCAGTGCGCTTCAGTATATGTATAAATGTAGATTGTAAATATGCATGCGGCAAGCATAATAATATCATAATTCCTAGGTAAAAGCAGCGCCAATCTGTATAATGACATATGAATCCGACTTAATCGCAGGATGCCAATAGTATAATTATTACTAGCAGCATTTTAGTGCAGGTGATAGCGGAAAAAAAGGTCCTCGGGGTGCGCCGCATCGATATCGATGTGCGCTTGTATGAATACAATTTAACGTGACGAAAATTAGGAAACGAAACAAAGCAATAGGATAAAAAGCTAATTTCAACGGGCATTTGCAGCATACTCCGCAAGGTTACGCAAGTGGGTCGTCTTACGCGCATGTCTTAATGCGCCAATGCTGCTGTGGCATTTCCCTTTTAGCCTGACTCTGTATTTCCTTGCTTTTGAAGCTGACTTTACTTTGGTGCTATATCCCATTTAATAAATCTTACCTTGAGAGCTATTTCGATCTTGTTCTGTGCCATGTCTTGTTTCTGTTTATGTGTGACAACAGTGATATGAATTCAGGTGAACGTGGGTTTAACAAGTAACAGTGACGACAGATCAGATATAAAAGATTGCTTTGAAAAGATTGTTAAGTCTGATCTTTCTTAACTTTCAAACTAATGGACAGACCTTTATGTGAATTAACGGATCTGGGAAGACCGTTGGGTATAATTTACGAAAAAATTCAGAGCAAATGTATATGATGGGTGGTGGAACAACAACGAAACAGTGGAAAACATTACACAGACTCACTTAACAGGTAATTTAATAATTGTCGTCTAGAGCTTCTAGTATCAATAATACTATTTGTCGATTAAAGTTGCAACGTTAAATGTGCTCATAATCTTGTTTTGTTTAAAACAGTAAGAACAGTGTGTTTGACTATTTCTGTGCATATATGAATGTCTATATAGCAATATGTAGGCGGAATCGGAAACGAAGTTGCGTAATACGCCGGGCAGTTCCTCTCACAGTCTGAAGAACAAAGTGAAGTTGATATCGAACTGTAACTTTCGTTCCCAAAAGAAGATGTTCTCTCGTAGCGTTACCGCTGTACAGTCTTTGCCTGCTTATCTGCATTTCTCTTTCCTATCTCCTCTTTCCCGCTTGAGGGATCCTATTTTCCTCAAGCACCCCGTCACCTCCTCGTTGAGAGTGACACTAGGCGCGAATGTTTAGGTAGCACGGAACACAACGTCAAGATAATGCGATTTACAACGCTAAAACCTTTGTGCATCTAGGGGGTAGGGATAGTTTTATTTCTATACTTACGAGATAGATATGTAGTTGGCGGTGGCTTACGTTAACCTTAAATGTGTCCACTATTTCTAGATAAAAGACCCATGAGGTCTAGTTTTATGAATGGGTTACAATACTTATTACCACGGTGATTAAATCAGAGAAAAAACAAATGCAATAAAGTAGATCTTTCTTGATGACCTTCCGCTATTCCCAACACGACTGGCTTTAACAACCACCACTCCGTCTAGCTTCAAAAGCCTGTCAGAGGAAGTTTTTACTGGGTTTTTCGACACACTTACCCTTTTGTAGCTGTAATGGGGTAATCATATACGCAGCAATTAATACCCTAAAGATGATTAATTTTTCAGAAACTTGTTTAGATGCGGCCTAAAGAACAAAAAAGATAATGCTAATTACGAAATGTTATTTTGCAGCTCTCATCTTCAGCACATGGTGCAATGAGTATAGCTGAACAAAATGCTATATCTAAATGCGGAGACAGTAGAGGCTCGGCGACTTACCGAGGACTCTTAGAGGAGCAGAAGAGATTTCGATTGATTTATTGGATTTTTCGGGAAGGAGAAACGTGACCTTTACTGCTTCGACTCCTGTGCTATTGTTCCCCGTGCCGGTTAAATCAGGAGGTAACGAGGTGCACCCTAGATTACGATGGGAAAGTAACACTCCATTCTACCCCTCGCAGTACGACACCAACTACTTTAGCTATATGCAGTATGTAAATGCATACATACGACAAAGAACCTGCAGAGCTAGCTCAGTTGCACCTAAAATATGCAGGCTGGCGAAATTAACAAGAAAGTTTATTAAACTTGTGTTTATTAAACTTGAGTTTGTAAACCTAGTGGTTCAGTTTGAATCCAATTAAATTGCCCTTGCTTATCAGCTTATTGTATTTAAGAGCTCTGTGTTGCTCACAAAAGATAAACTAGACCATCGGATGCTACAGCGCGCGGAATATTCCAAACTCGCTGCAATTCTTATAGATTATTGACTAGGCAGATAGCATCGTAGACCCGCGCGACGTTACAACGTATGTGCCAGACTGGTTTTGGCCTTTGTGCAAAACTTAGCCACTATCGGCCCTTGAAAAGGCTCATGATCGATACCTGACAATTTCCCATCCAATCTGTACTTTAACACGCTTCAAGAAAAGGATATACTCGGCGGACTGCACCCCGGCTCTAGTTCACGATAAGCGGTGGGACGACAGTAATGCACTAGTTCAAAAACCTCTTCGTATGAGTGGTGTAGAAGGTTTATGGTGAGTATTACTGCCCATGCTAATTGAACTAATATACGCGTTATAACCTAGTATATTTAATATCAAGTCTACAAAGTATCAGTAGCGTCTGTCAAAGCTCCATGCCAGGTCGGTTGCTTTAATACTAAACCTTAGAGTGCATTTGCATTACGCCGTTTGCAGTCTGTGCACGATGCGCGCTTCGACTAGACACCTTCTACAACTCGTAAGGTCCAGCGGTTCGTTTTTATGAGAAACATATTCTTGACTAATAACGAAGTGATTCGTATAGAACAAAAGCACTGCTGATGTGCTCCCATTGAAGAGGAAATATCATCAATAGCGTTTCAATTAAGTTCGCTGATTTTTCGTATTCAAAGTCGGTATGTTGCTGCCCAAATGTCTTTTCGTTCTCCTCCAGGTCGAAAGAAACGAACAGAGCGTATATTCAATATAAAATCATATCAATTCGATATTTTTGTAGCATCCATGATTTATAGTTGTAACTGATTCTTTCAGCCTGACACAACTTTATTATGCAGTTGCCTATGACAGTGTAAAATACCTTATCGGTATAATTATTCGAAACGAGTCATAGTTACGGTCTTTTTGTTTGCTGCTGCTGGATAGTAGCAGACTTAGGGAAAACGATTAGACCCATACTATTAAGGATGAGCTCTTTTGCCCTGAGCATGTAGCTAAATAAAGTTAAATGGACAATAATAAAACAAAGAAAAATATCATAAAACACTTCTGCTCTCAGTTCAAAATAATTCTCAACGTATTTATTAGAAATGTACATTTAAGTGTCCAGTAATATGTTCGATTCAGTTTTCGAAAATTGTTACCGTCTATCGATGCGAAACGTTCGTATGACATGAGCAACCTGAAAAGTTGTATTTATCTTTGGGAACGAGCGGCGTCATATATAAAACATTCTAGTATGAAGGTTCCAGAGGTAAACTGTTTTGCATACCCAGATCTAACTACCGGGACTAAAACGACTATGAAGCTTTCTCATACAGCGATGCTTGCTGCCTGTTCAGCTCTTCAATATGACTCAGCTGACAGAGGCGCGTGTTTGTAATCCATTCATTACGACAATGCCCAAATACTTCAAGTGTAACGTGTATTTTTCATTCTCGACTATCGCAAACAACAATTTTGCTCCCGCATCCAACAAGCTACCCGGAAACAAGCTACGGCAACATCGTTAAAACTGCCGTCAGCAATAGTAAAACTAGAAACGAATGACTAACAGGACATGATAAGCACGAGCCATTTAGTGGATATTTGCCTGCTCATCAGCGTCTCTCTGCTGGTCGTGCTGCCTAGTTTGGCTTAACAGAGTCTCCTCATTGTTTTACCGTCAGAACAACAGCTGTGCATGATTCGCCCCTAAAATCAAAGCGCTTCTTTAAAGTCTGCCTGAAGCTTAAAGACTAGAGCTATCAAAATCATCTAGAACATTGGTCCATCAAAAACGAATTGTTTGAAAATTAGTTGAAGATTTTTAAGAACAATATTTCACACTCTATTTTACCAAAATAGAGTTCTTAATACATATTGGTTAATTACAGAATTGACATGCCACCTCAACCCAAAATATCAATAAGAAAATCAGAGGGATAGGGGCGTTTCTTATGAGCCATATTATGGTACACTATGGACATCGAAAAAGAACATGGTCCAAGTCAGATGACAATAATATTATTAAGGAAATTACCACGTTCCTATTTATATACGAGCCGCATACTCTACTTGGGTACAGACATGTGGGTTCGTCGATGAGTCCAGCGGCGTTCGAGCCTATCGTCCAACAAGCGCCCACAACAGACGCCTTATTAGCCAATGTTTTTTTTTTATGAAATAACTATTTCGATACTACTAAATAGCTTC
The DNA here is from genome assembly GCF_002532875.2 of Varroa jacobsoni. Taxonomy (NCBI): domain Eukaryota; kingdom Metazoa; phylum Arthropoda; class Arachnida; order Mesostigmata; family Varroidae; genus Varroa; species Varroa jacobsoni. The sequence continues at coordinate 263,270 of NW_019214305.1, forward strand.
AAAGCAAGAGACGTACTGGCTTCATATACAGTATCTTCTGCAAAATCAATACTAATAAAGAATTGTCATTCAAGAATTACTTGAAGTAAGGACTTGAATGTCAGATGTGCAAATGCACAATGTTTAGATCTGTGCCTGCAACATGTTTTTCGCGACGCCAAAACGGCATGTGATATTTATGATAAATGATTTCCGGAAACCGTTCTTATTGACAGTTTTTGGTTCTGCTACTCGGTAATTATTGAACTTCCCCGTTGCGTAGAAAAATCAGAATACTAAACATTCTAGTATTTCACTTCGTACGATCAACCGCACAGGTCTCAGTTTCCTAAATCCTGCTTGTCACCTTCAACGAATTAATCCCCATGCCTCACGCAATACACCTACTCAATCATTTGTCATTTGTCGGAAAAGTTTTCAAACTCAATCGTAAAATTAGGCTGTAGTCCTTTCCTCTTAGATATGCTCAGTCCTTAGGACTGCCTTCTTTTAGGTCTTTTTTGAACTCTGGGATTGAAATGACAAAGCATCGATCATTGTACATAAAAGTAGGTACTAGCAGCGACGTGCGCGCTCGACCATTGGCGCTGTCTGTATCCACGTACGATTTGTGTCCACTTTCCGCTTCCCAGCTTTAAACCTATTTCAATGGATAAAATGAACATCATAACTTCCTGATAGTCGAACAAGACGCTGAGAAAAATGTGCGTTTTTGACCCATATCTGAGATATCATTGAGTTTGCCTTTGAAGCGATACTCAAAAAATTGTGCTTTTGTGATGACGGCCACAGCATGCGTCAAGATTCGCCTACAACAGTTGTGAACGGATCTACATTTACTTGAAATTTAGGTCTTTCTGTACAATTTTTACTGAGAGCCTTACCGATTTCAAACCATTTTCAAAACGATTCGACAAAACTGGGAGGGAAGCTCTACACCTTCCGTGAGCTTTCGAAAAATAACTTTGCAGCCCTTTAGTTTTACTTTTAACTCGTTTCGGTTCGTTTACGCTATGAGTTTTTCATACGTCGCGAAGTATTTAGTACCATTTCTATAGTTGGCACTTACATAGGACTTACTAAAAGCTTCTTATAGCCGTTAAAGCATTCTCTGTGGGCGCATGACGTTTTGTTGTTAACATATAGAACATGAAGCTGCATTTCTGGCATTTGATTTTTGTGTTCTGAGGACAAAACAGAAGATGGCCCAGATTCACTCACTTTAAAACGGTTGTAAAGTACAAAGCTTATACTTGGATTCTATTAAACTTGACCAGCTCTATTTACTCCACCCACCTCGTTTACCCTAATTATATGCATGCACACGAAAAAAAGCCACAGCGATTGTTTTATACTGTCGTTGAATATCACCAGTTAACATCACAACCGTATGGCATTACTTCACCATAAGCGAAGAAGCAAATGAATTAGCCTTCAAAGTCGAAGAGGACACAGGCTATTTGTGAAGGAATATAGTTGCCGTATTGAGAAATTGTTATTTCACTAGGAATCGTTTGTTGTCAAATTCATCAGTACTAACAATCATATCGAATAAACTAGTAATGGTTATCGAGATGAAAACATGTCGGGCAGATCAGAACACGTTAAGTAAATGTGCCTAATGACTTTTGATTCAGCCCCGAAACGATCCAAATTAGGTCATATTGTAGGTGATTAGGGCGCGAATTTCGAGGCTTATACTGTGGCATCGCATAGTTGATAACAGATGAAGCCCTACAGGCAAAAACGAATTTGAACGAGTTTGTCCTAGAAAGCTACAACTGACATATCACTAATTTGCTATATTACTGATTTAGTACTATTCAAAGCCGCCTCTCTACGGTAACTCAGTTACTCTATGCTACGGCTATTGTATAAGTCATATCATTTAAACACTGCGTGCTAAGGAGATCAACAGATTTCTGCGAAATCAATTTTCTTGGTACCACAGTAACGACGTCTTCATTTTTCTTTAGAACCAGATATTTAACTTAGTGCGTACCCTAGCGTGGTTTCGGTGACAGCTTAGTGAATAGCGTATTTGCATGATGTTCTTAGGGAAACGGTGTATATTCTAGATTGGAACTTGGGCATAGACATACACACTTCGTGTCGTGGTGGGAGCCAGCCGTTTACCCAGTGCTTAACGGTTACGATAGTGAACGTAAAAGTTTTTTTTATTCTATAACGTTCCAAGATACAATGTAACAGAAACCTACCAGAAAAAGGTCATAATCGATATGAGGCCTTGTTTATTTGAGCGCTTTCAACTGTCGCATTGGAGGTGATTTTGTGTTGTGGACGCCGCCAGTAGGCAAACACTGCTTTCGGCGGAAATTTCAACTATGTTGGTACAGTGGAAGCACACACGCTTCGACAACGACCCTTGTTTAGCACCATAGCTACTTTAATAGTCGGATAGTCTATGAAATCCTTATAACTCCGTTTTATCCACACGCTCTAGATTACCTGGTGAAAGAGGAATTAGATCAACACACTAGTTACCTTCCAACTGTGATTTAATTGTGAATTCAACTGACTTCAAAAGGTGTATCGCAAACTCGGAGTTCAGGTAGTAGACTATAAAAGTCAATTCTAGGGTTCGTAAAAGTTGGCAATTTGTATTCGTGGCTGCTGCATAGCCAAGATAGAAGTCCGACAAAGAAAGAGGTACACAAAGGCCGTTTGCCGGCGATCGTCAGTTGGGCGATAGAAAGAGGACAGAGAGATGAAGGAGGTGTGCTTTTTGGTCCCTTCACTGCCGCCTTTCCTTCTCTGCTTTTACGGAAATTTATATCTCGTCTTGTGTTACCGCGCATTGTCCTCCTTTCACGGACATCTCCGTTATGAATCAACTCCCTGCCTAATGGAATCCAACGTATATAGTAAAGCTATCCATGAAGTTCGAATCGACAAAGTAAATGAGACCAATGTTACTACCAATATAGTGCTGTCTAGTAGTAGATACATATGTGATTATATACGTAATACTGTACTGCAAATGCGAAGGGGTCGGCGGTGGTATACATTTAAGCACTTATGGCTACCAATAGGTGTGTGTGTGTGTGTGCGCGCCATGGAGGAATAAAGTGCAGGGGGTTGCTAAAGTGAGTTGGTTGACTGGCGGATAACCGAGGGAAAGGACCGAGTAGGCTTTGGCAGCAGCGATCATAATGGTGGCAGTAATAGCAGAGGAAAACAAGAAAGGTCTGGGTAGGGGCAAAGGAATGACTTTTAGCGAAGGACGACGGAGTCTGCTCACGCCCCACTCGATTGGAAGCTCAAGCCTCTGAAGGACTCCTTTGGGTGGAAAGGGCTTTGGCGATTGTTACATGTAGGCAAGGAAAAACTCGTCGAAAGTGCATATCACGTAACTACTTCAACGTGAATCTGACTGAAATCATTTACATATTATCTTGCATAGTCAATCATTGATTTGTTGCGGCAAATGGCCGAAGTTTTAAACAAGCTATACTAAGGGAAAACACGGATCAGTTCATTTCTCAGCTCTACTGTTCAGGATGCGCAGGAATAATTCGAATTACTCATTATTAATGCAAATTCTGATTTAATTAAGTAGAATGTTTATGTTGTATTGTTTTGGCATCTAACTCTAATTGTGTTCACACGTTAGCTAATGGCCTAGGCGACGCTCAGTTAACAGGACATCTACTATGTATTAGCGGATTTGCATGCTGTCTCCTTACTTACAGGATGCAATGACCGATATAAAAGTCCGTATTCAAGCCTAGTACAGCCGCTAACCCCATTGATAGGAAAAAGGCTTGTATAAGTTATATTTTACACCTTGTCCATATAGTGTACGAAATATCTGCACCCTCATGCGTTGCTAAATGGAAGGAGTTCAAATTATGGATAATTAATAATAATAATAATACTACTAGCTTATTGATAACAGATCAATCTCCGTGATCCATTGCCGTACTGTTGGTTTGTCCGTATGGCTATTTCACATCTGCCCAAAATCGAATTATCTATCTGTTCTTTCCGCCAAAGGACAGTGCCTGTTATTTAATTTTATATATGAACCATATTTGATAAATTGTGTTCATACCAATACACAGGTATCATATCTGTATACAGTACTGGGATGCGATGCTAATAGGTTTTGCCTTTGCCTCAACGTAAAGACAGGGCTTAATTACTTAGTCGGGCACAGATATTTGAAATAGGTAAAATTTACAAATATATCTAATTTGTGTCTTGATTGATTTGATAAAGGAGATAGCACAGTTTTAGATAGTGGCACTAAGGAGTAAGATTTGACGGATTCAATATTTACGAACAGTCAATTAGGATCACATAAAGTAATTATGACGTGGAAAGTACACAAACTGCGTTAAATTTTTGAATTTCCGAAGGACTTAAAAGTAAAGTGTATATTTCATTAATATTTTTACGTCAACGATAGAAGATACATTTCCCATTTCGTTCATTAACAACTAACTCGAGGGCTCTATTCGGACAAAAAAATCTAGTAGGTATGTTATGAACGCCGACGGTCCTAGACGTGTGCTGAGACATAATATACCTCTTGTTTAAACCAAATATATATTCTAATTTTAAATTCGATATATACGTTTATTTATTTCTTAAACAATATATTTTAAGGGAATTTCTCATACTAGAGCTGTCATTTCTGACGGTCATGATTATTCAATACGCCACGATTGTGGCGAGTCAATAATTGCATCACGTGATGTTGCTAAGCTCAGAAGCGATGATATATATAGGAAATACCAATGGATTTCTGTTCCTAAAATAGGGCCTAAAAATAGGTCGTCAAAAGTGCCCAAAGAAGGCTAACTCGTAGGTATTAATTGCCATAATAGATTTACGTTCAATAGGAAGCGCGAATATCACAGATCGATAACAAGCATTGCGGTTTGAACGCCGATAAAAAGGTTATAGAAAAATTTCGCGGCAATATTTATTTTCACATTTCCTGGTCGGTCTTCGTTTGAACGTTGTTAAAAAAAAAAAAACGATCTACTATATCATTATCTAAAAACATTTAAGCACTTTCGCACTGATATGAAAACGGTAAGCAATGTATTGCAAGAACTTTCACGTGACGGTATCTTTTTAACGTAATGCGCGTTTCACACTAGTAAAGTGTATATTAAAATAGGAAGAGTATATTGCATTACAGTTTTGTGTACGGCTTAGAACCTTGGAAAAACTAACGTCATGCTTTATGCATTTAGGTTTTTATGTGACAGTGGCTAAAATGTCGATTTCCCTCTCAAGCGAAAAGCGAGGTTTCAACGTCTAGAATGCGCACTTGCGAAGACGGCTTCATATCAAAGCTAAGAAGGCATTCCCAGAAACGTGCTAGCGACTTTTTGAAGACAGACATTTGTTAGTTATTGAACACTTTTACGTACGTCAACTGCTCCTTCCTTATAATTAAATTGTAGCTAATTGCATGGTTGTAGAAGGCACCTCTGCTTTTCTTAACGACAGAGCCATAAATTTACCGCGGTGTCTCGTTTTGCTTGTTCACATGTCCTCGTGACGCCTAACGCTGATTCGTTACGTATCAGTGTCTTTGATCACGTCATGCAAGTCATTTAGAACATTGACGAACTAACAAGGTCGGGTGGTGAGCAACAAAACCGTTTCGAAAAGTATGCGCCTTTTCAGCGCCGCTGCTCCCACTGGCCTTCTAAAGAAAAACAATTAAGACTTCAATTCAAAATTCAAACGGCCTTGATGCATCACTACACGAACCTGTGGGTTGCTGTAAAGTTTCAACGGTTCTTTTCCCGGCGGCATTATTACGTTTCGCTATAATTTGTGTAAGCGTCAACATTTTCCTTAGCATTGTAGGTTTATGTTGGAATGAAACACTAAAAATCGATTTATAACACGCGGTACCTTCTGCTAGATCGATTACTATTATGTCTGGGTACGCGTTGATTCTTGAGGGCTCAGCACATGCAGTCTTCTTATTGACCGAAATCAGGACTTGCTGACCAATTTGGATGCTACAGTTTTACCAAAAAGCCAATCTATGCTTATTTGTTAATTCAGCAAATAATATAGTATAGTTCAACCATATCCCGGTAGTGCTTACCACATGAATCGTCTCGGCAGCAGTCATGAGCATATTAATGATATGAGATTTTGCCTGTGGGAAACAGGTCATAGCAGGTATTTCATATTAAACTTATCGTTACTGTTTGTCGATTAATTATTCATGATGACGTCGTCCACCGTATCTCCTGATCTATTTATAGCTAGTCAAACCCAATTGGTCTCGAAATCAGCCTGAGAATCCCTTCATGACCGTGTCAGCATAGCAAACATTATCGTCGTCGAACATTGCGCCCATGCTGCTCTCAAATATTTATACATAGAGAGAACTATAATATACAGCGTGTTCCAAATTTCTCACCAAAACAAGGTATACACCAGAGAAGAAGAGGTTCCCAAATGGAGAATTTAAGGGTTTGATGGATGGGTTTGGGCCTGACAGAAATAGTCCCTCAGTGCACAGACAGAATGATGCTTGATAGAGGGTAGCAGGTTCCTGGTGTTCACAACCAGGAGTGCACGTTATTTTATGCAGAGGTTTTCACATACCTCTGCGGTTTTTGGTTTGGATGCAAAAGTATGTCTATTAATTCAAGAAACAAGCAAAACAGTTTTTACATTACCTACAGTGGACTTTTAGAGCAAAGGTGTGTCTCACAAGCTTACTACAGCTTATTTACCGTTTATTATTATATGCAGTCTTACAAGTCCTATTACAGCTGCATAGCGATTCCGAAGCTGGCGACTCGTTCTACGTGAAATGAAACCTCAACACATCTCGATGAAAGATGCTGCTACGGTAGTTCTCACTTAGAGGTTATAAAAAGCATCGCATACGCAGCCTTTTTTCCACCACATTACTGTAATTATTCCGAAGAAAATTTGGCCTTTTTGGATCATGGGGTCTTTCGCACCTGGATACAGCTGATAAACAATGCGTTAGCCTAAACAGAACAGCGACATAGCGTAAATATATCTCTTGTACGGCAGTACTATATTTGTAAAGGCCTCTAAAGTCAGGGATAAAGCGAGTGAAGGAAGGAAGGAAGGAAGGAAGGAAGGAAGAAAAGAGCTAGGCGCAAGGAGCAGTCTGATCGAGTCCAATGTGCTCAGAGTACGCGGTATGAGTGGAATAACGGTAAGCCCTTCTACTATGGCGACGATAGCATATCCCTCCAACATATTAACGAAGTGATGATGACAGTAATACAAAGCTATACTGTTTTGCTAAAGCTAGTACCGTGCTTGAATTGAAGCGGAATTTTCTCATGAAACGAATCCGATTGCCAAAAAAATAATAAAAAGGTTGATGAGGGCATACAAAGATAGTCAACCAACTATGTTTAGAAATTAGGTTCCTCAAACAGAAGCACACAGACGAGAGCACGAGAAGGAGATTGGCACCTAGGTATTTATAGAAAATATCAGATTAGACCAAATTCGATGGGTTAATCACGACATACAAAACAAGGAAAACATGACGAATCTTGCAGATATGTACAAGGTCATTGTTTGAAATCTTGCAACGAAAACGACGTGCCAGCATGTTGAGGATGCACTGAACTAGTGGCCCGGCATGGCAGGACACATAGAGATAGATGCGCCCATATGAGAAGCTACAGAAAAATTGTCAGTGTCGAATCGGTGCTTGAGACTCGACTGTTACCGGTCGGCTGCTAAACGTAAAGTGGTTATTCATGGACTGGTTTTCATATTCAGCCTTGGAGTAAGTTTTACTGCCATAATACCTAGGTATTATGGCAGTAAAACTTACTCCAAGAAACTAGGTATGCTGCTAGAAACTGCCGAAATCAAGTGGTAGAGGAAGGAAGGTGCCACAAGTGTGGCACCCTTGGTCATGTCGCAAACAGTAGCGGTGCCACGCCAATTTGCTGCAGTTGCGGCATAACCAGGCACGGGGCAGACAGGATCCAAATAGACGAAACGACATGGCGTCGCTTACCATTTGAATCGAACACGCTTACAGCGGCAGCTACAGAATTCTAGGGGCCTGCAGAAGCCACTTCTGCAAAACGACTGAAGAAAAAGAAATGATGCATGAACGTCAAATACATGAGAGCGCCTACACAGTGGCCTTTAACCGTATTAGCAAAAAGGGTGAAGACATATTGATCAACAGGAGGAGACAAGCGTCTTCTCCAGCTACTGCGAAACGCTGGCAATAACATTGGCTCCACTTAAAATTATCCAAGTAAGTTGCGATCAAAGCAGAATTGCTAACGTTCCGCTCGATGCCATGGCTAACAAATGTCAAGCGGCGCTCTGCCTTATAGGTGGTCTGAACATTATCTAAAAAGAAAAGCTACCATTGCGATAGCAATCCAAATAGTTTGGTCAAGGAGGGTTGTGATTCTTCTAAACAGTACTACCGTTTCAGCGCGGTATCACTAGAGGATGCTAATAATTTTTTCGTGGAATCACCAGGTTACTTCAAACACGTGGAGTGTCGGGAGGAGTAACCAAGTGGGACAGATGCTAACGGAATGAATAGCCACTAATGATTCTATAATCTTCAGTAAGAGATATTCCTATATTTATGTGGAGTGAACATGAATCTTGCGTTGACGCGACTGTCTGCCGCTCTATATTCGCTAAGAGGATAGCTAGATAGCAAGTTCTCGACGAGTAAAAGGACTTCAATGACGATCGCTTAATTGAATAAGAAATGGAAGTTAGCACACAGACGAGGCACACAGACAGATGAAGTGACTATAGCGGATTAAAATACGAGGTGGCGGTGCACTCAAAGAAAAATATGTTAAAAGGAAAGAGGCATCTAAAAAGCACAGCCGATCTTTAGACCCTTTTGGCAAAGAGTTGTGTATAAGCTGCAGCGCCCTCTATTCATCTCAAAAAGCAGCGGTCTATTTGCAAAAATAGTGGAGCGTGAAGATCAAGCTAGGTGGACACGAATAAAAATTTTTAAATTGAATGTTATCAATCACGTAATTTAGAGCCAGGAAATATTTATTATTACATATCTACGGATCTTGAACAGAACTTGATCAATGTTATAATTTATTTGTGGATTTTTTTATTTATTTATTTTTATTTATGTATACAATTTATTATTATCTGAAGCACTAGGTGCCACCGATCTCCGGGGATTTAGTTGCGCGTTGCTTGGTTTAAATAATAGGATATAACGTTACCATTGTTTTGCTCATTTTGAGTAATTAAGGCAATCACTCGCGATTTTTGCTTGAAGCCGTATTCCATCTGATGAATTCTACTTATAATCGAAACATCGAAGTAATGAAATTCAATTGTTTTTTTCAATTATATACACGGATGCATACGTACGGAAAACGTAGATAGAGAACGCATAGTTTTTACAGGGCGAAGTAGCAGCTGTACTATTCAAATAAGGCTATCGCAATATTAATTTACCGTTTTCGCAACATGCTATAAATGACAATGTGATTATGGCTGTACCATGTACGGTGACGAATTCAGCCGTTCTGTCAATATAATCTGTCAGTATTTTGTCTCTTAATGAGCCACCCATTCGTCATCGCTCTCAATCAAGACCATTACTCTTAGGCAAGGGACCAAATCGTAAACCCTCAGACGCAGCCATGGACAGCTCTTTCAATTTGTGTGCTTACTGTTGAGTCTGGTTGTAGAGGGTTGAATAAAACCTGTATAAATTATATAGGCCAATGCCTGGTTACGCATAAGTCTTGTTTGTTTAGAATATAAAAAATAGTTTAAAACATGTGAATAAGATGCAGCAGTTAGGCGGAAAATTTAGCTTGCATCTGTAATTTTTCTCTTCTATAGTCCTTTTCTTAATCCTTGTATACTGACGCTGATTTTTAATTCCCTTATTCAATAAAGGGGCGTTTCTCTTCCGCCTCGTTGTCCCCTAAATCCACGACTGTCAATAATAGATTAACAACGACTATTCCTGTATGTACAAAATAAGATTGACTTTGCTTTTAATTGTAGCAGTTATTAGTTTCGTCTTTGTATCCTGAGGATGCTTTTTAGTCAAATCAATCCTGAATAACTATTAGAAAAGCCGACAAATTATGCAAGTCAATATTTTCCAATCACACCTCACGAATCAAAGAATATCGCGTCCCAGAATTGATTATTAAGCAAAGAATTTTATATTTCCACGTTATTCTGAGAATGGGCTGATACAGACTATGTATTTTAGTGGACAATTGACTGTTTGTAGAGAAAATTACCAAAGAGTAACTTTTTGTTCAACAGAAAACGCTTGTAGCATTAGGACGGATAATATTAGGTTGGCTGCATAAAATTCGATTCAGCACAGTTACCGAATACAGCACAGATACCGAAGTTACTGAAACAGAAAGTTTACTCAGTTATGGAAAAGAGTCTTCACATTATCAAGAATAAATAAGGCCTTTTACTGCCAATGACGTTTAAGTCCTTGCGTTTCACCACCGAACCAATATAGTACCTATATCTTAGGATGCTTTACTGCCATAGAAGTCATACCAGATACCCTTTAAGGCAGGTGGCAACGCAGTGCATCACATTTAGGCGTGACAATGATTCAGTAACTATCACGAAACAATTATGTCGACGGTCGCTATTTTTTGGATAACGTTTAGATAATAACACACGGTGGTTGATTGCACCTAATTAACTTCAAATACTTGTTTACGCTTCTGAATAAACACAACAACAATGTTAAATACTCAACTCATACGCAAACCATTTATTTTACGTATCAAGCCTAGTAATATTTCAATTGGTATCATTAACTATTGGTATCTTATTTATTTACACTTTACAATGAACTTTAATGAGTTACATCATTTGCTTCGATTTACAATAGCATAGAGTGCTGTACTTAGCTATGGTAATATTCATTCTACAATATATGTACCGCACTACAATTAATCATTACTTGTTATTATATTAATATCATTTAATGTATTATGGTATATTCTTGCAGATTCCACTTTTGAAATCTGTGTTATTTATACAAATTTTTGTCTAAACCACAGTTATGTCGATGGCATACAAAAAAATGTCGTTGGCTTTGAACATGGCGTTATCGTAATATAATTATTATTCATTTTATTACTACTATAAATTACTACGGGATGTTATCGCACCGTGCACTTCATTCTCGTTGGCAATTAGAAAAGTTTACGCCTGCAATACTAAGTGATTATAATAGTACATACCAATTGTATCGTAATATGATCGTCACATAGACGAATAGAGAAACACGTTCTTAATCATCGATTACGCGTAGAATTATACTACAGTTAGTAGTCAGGTGTTACTATTATTACTTATCAGGTGTCATAGTCATGAGGTGTAAGTCTCATAATGGCGACAGTCAAACCGCACTGGCATAGTTGTACTTAGAACGTAGCATTCGTCTTTTCCCTACCGGAAGTTTGTTGCTTCGCCAATCCCAAGAAAAAGGCCTTCCGACTGGACAACAGGGACACGACATTTTTGTATCCCTCCTAAAAATTGGAATACGAGGGATACTGACTTTATTCGTTCTATTCCATCATTGTTATCGTCATGGCCATATATTCTTGTTTCCCTTTTCCATCACCACCAATAATAAGTGTATCCTTGTGGTAGCTGAGTCACGCACAACTGTATAGTGGCTTTGGAAACAGTGTCGCCATTACCTCACTGGTTGGTGGGAAGTGAGTGGGCTTCTGCAAACCAAAGCCTCGCTCAATTCGACTCACCAAGCATCGCTTGGCGCTGTACGGTTCCACCATCTCGAAGCTGTGAAATCAGTACTAGTAGAAATAGTTGTAACAGTACACGTATATAAATTTGACCGTCTGATGCGATACTTCAAAACCAATGCAACCAGTAAGAAGTATATTCTCATTCAATTCATTGTTCGTATGTTTCTATCTAAGGTACATATCTGGTTAAATTCTCAAGGTAAAGTGTCCGACGCATACTTGACCTGTTTATGGGTGCATCTTCCCTATAAGATATTCGAGCTATATTAGGCTCTCGCACTAGCTAGATGTTTGATCAGAAAAAGGTCGGTGTCTCCATTTGAATTATAACTGAAAGGACAAGCGTACCTCACAATTGTTTATGTTGATAATGGATGCAATAATGCCCGTATTCTGAGCTGTCTTTGTTTTACGATTTTTTAGATAACCGTTGTTGGCTTTTCGCCGTTGTTATAAAAGGCGACAAGGTTCGTACTTCGAAAGACAGAATTTGACTTTTTTTGTGAAGGATCCTCTTCAAGAACGTCCTCATATTTCAAAACATACATCTATTAGAGGGACTCGAATCGTATTGCACTGAGAAATTTGAAATTATTCCCCGACATGTATTTAGAAGAGTCGCTTCAAAGATGCAGCAGCTTGGCAAGATAACCTTCGTTTCGTAAGATACACTAGTATAGCTCAAAATAAAATTCAGTACTACCAGTTTCCTTTCTGTCTAGGGTGAAGATTTTTCATCAGCAATTATCAGTGACCAACAATAACGATAACAGCAACGCCCGCACATTTTAGTATGACAAAATAATAAAATAACTTAAGGGGCTTACTAATAAGCTGGTACCGTATGTCTCGAACTAGCGTTTGCCCAACATATAGCACCCACGGCTTTCATTGTCACTTTTCTATCTCACATAAAAACACGGAGTTGATTTGATATTTTCGATAATAACCTTAACTATTGCTGCCAGGATACTTTTTTTATAACTTCAGCTTTCTCTTATCGCCTTGTTTACACGAGCAGCATCTATCAATTAGAGTCATCTATCAGAGCCAGCACCCATCTATCTCAAAGACAAAGCGATTTGATATTAATCATTCAGCAAAAAAACATTGTTGACATGCGCACTTTGATTACCAATACCAAGCTGAAATCTTCCGCGAAGAAACATTATTCGTCTACCTTTGGTAGATCGAATCCAAAAAGTTGGGGATGCACTACGTGCAAAAGAAGTGGCCTCAAAGAGCAGACGAACAATGACTAGCTGAACGATGAGTTTAGCGAACCCTGATCGTTACTTTGATTTCTCACTATTGATTAAACTGAACGACGCCATCTCTAATCTGGGTAATGATATTCATCTATCAATGACCTTAGACGATCCGAAAAAACTGAGAAAAAATCATACATTTTTTTTGTCTAAGCGCAGCTGACAACTTGAACTCTTCCATTTGACCTGGAATTTGTATGGGCCATTATGATCATTTATTATTTATCTTCATGATGATTATGAACGAAGGTATGAAGTGGCTATGATTAACAGTCTGGGCAGCAGCACAGCGCTTTCTTATGAACATCTTTTTCTCGGCGCATCTGATCAACAAGTTAACATTCAACTATGGGACAACCAGCGCCATAAAATAACACTTAATATAAATCACGAACCAACATAAGACACAAGGAAAAGTGCCTAAAACAATAGTATAAAAGATCGCGTAATCAACTTTTTTTATTTCTTTAACATATTAAGCCACAACAATGAACGCCCTTATCCTATTAACTCTGTCATCATCAGAGGAACGCACTTAAATGATTCGTAGTCACTGCACTAAAATAGCGAATTTTGACAGCAACGCTTAACCCATACTCCATTTTTGAAACGTTACTGTGGACCTGACAACGCTGCGTCCATGTACAAACACTGGCCCTCTCAAGTACACACATCTCTTTAACTTCTGCTGTGCAAACAGCCACACGCACCTACATTACTCTATATCCACCTCATCTCCCTTCCTCTTTCTAAATAAATATGTATGCATATATATTCTATGGCTGCAATGCTAATACTCATAGATAGGGAAGACTCATTTCACTAAGCTATAAGGAGACTTATCATAGCACCTCTGAATAAGTAAGTGTCTGAAAGCATCATCACCCTTGAGCTAGATATCCCGTTCCTTATCGTCTTATCGTAATTCCTCCTGCATATTTTCGTCGTTCTTCAATAACGATTATATTTACTGTTTGAAAAAAACTATTGCTGGCTCTTGTAGATCGGGTTGCGATTCCGTATGGGCAATGGATGGGCTTCTGTGTTAAACACCCATTCATCCAGCGGTAACAAATCATCTTCAGAGAATAGTAAATAGAGGTACTTGAGTGTTTCAGCCAAGAAGAAGCTCTGCTGAACGTCGTCCTTTGCTGCACGCCGATTATAGACGTCTTTAATTCCGGTGTAGCCTCCCTCGACGCGACAATACTTTTCAATCGCTTGAACGGCCTCCCAACCCCAATCGCGATACCGACGATCTTTAGTAAGTCGCCAGAGATAGAAATACGATTCAATGACCTCCGGTCGAAGGATATAGTATTTGTCTTGGAACCTGATCGCTTTTGCGTCGCCCGCCTTGATGCTGAATCGGAACGACTCGGGGCCAAGACCAGTATCCGACCTATTATATGACTCATGACACGTGCTTGTCAATTCAGCGCCGATTTTCATATATCTGAAAAAATATACGGAAGAAGCCAAATGAAGAAAGGCTAATTTGCACGGCCGACGACACTGATATGTGTCCGTAAGTCTAGTGTTTATAGGAAGGAGTACAAATATTTTTGGTAGCGGTTAAAAGTGCTTGTTCCATTGAACGTATTTGATCTGGATCCAATGGAAACTGTTACTGTCTAAGGCAGTGGTCTCATGACATCATCCTGGCTAAACAAAGCAGCTGGCCCGCATATCTATAGAAAGAACTTAATTTCGTCATAGCTAATCAGTGAAAGAATAGGGATTTTTTCGTATTACCATACCGTATACCTTATTTCCTCGTGCTCTGTGGCTTTTACCTGTCAGCGCGGTCCTCAAAATAGGTAGAGGCAAGGCCAAACAGGCCGCCGGCAAAACATGTCAGATGATCCATTTTCGCATCATTTTTTCCATAACGCATTTCACTGATGTAAAGTAATTTGTCTCTCTCAGAGCGCTTTAGCAGGTGTTGCTCTACGGCGTCCATTGCGGATAGAAACATCTCTTTGGCTTGAGCGTCTTCCCCATCGGTTTGCATGTACGCCTTGAGCAGATACTCATAGAAGCTGTCGCCTAGCGCACCCAATGAGATATGGTCTAGTGGCAAAAAAACAAACATGATTCGCTTTAATCGATCTCAACGTGCTGTGACACTGTAATTGTATGTTCAACTGAGCTATGTGTGTTATGATGTGCGGAACTTCAGTGCCTTCGTTTTTACGTACCTTGCCCCCATACACCAGTTTTCGGATGCAGGTAGTTCGGGTAAAGGCCGTCAGTTCGTTTAACCTCGTAGAGTTTCTGTCGAACCTTTGTGACCTTTTCACGAAAAACAGGTTTTCCTGTCACCTCGCTTAGATAGTCAAACTCCAGCTGCATCGTTCCAAACTCAGCCAAAATGGAACAGCCCCCCGAGGACCAACCGTAGTTCTTTGCCTTTTGCCTGCGGATTTAATTATGGTTAGTATCATGTTGGTTCCTAGTCTGCAGCTACAGAATAAACAACGCTTTTGTACTTGTGAAGAAAATCTCCATTTCCTGGAAGTCCTGTCCCTTGGCCTTTGGCCTCTATTATCACTTTGATCTTGAGAAATCTACAGGAAAAAAACCAGCGAACAAGGGAAAGGAGTGATCTCATATCGACTAAAATTCCACCACAATACAGATTAACACTATACTTACGTCTTCGGTACGACGAGAGCATAGGGAATTCCAGTAGGAGTTCTGAAGGCAGGAAGAAGAGCTGTTGCAATCTCGTCCGCTTTTCGTTTGAACATCTGCATAGTCATACATACATATACATATATATGAGGTACGTACAGTACCTTCCCAGAAACCATTTTCCCTTCATTGATTGCTTCAACCCTCCACATAGAAAATGGTATTTGAGAAGGCATTGTATTAACCTCATCAGAAACATAACTATACAGCCTCCTCAGCCACTAGAGAAGAAAAAAAATTTCATTAAACACTGTCCCCATTTTTCTGCGGTGCAGCCAGTATACAACAGAAGATGCACTCGGGTCTGGCTTTAACGCTGTACCACCATATTGTATTTTATTCGAGCTGCGATAACTGACTTTAGCCTAGAAGGCAGTGCGTCGTAAATTGAGCAATATAGTAATTGGTACCATTTGTGGCTTGCTTGCGCAATTAATTAAGAAGCTGTGACCATGTGCGCAATGTAGTTGTCAAGTGGTGTAAGCTTATTTCCGACGAAACTGTACCGACCGAGTAGAGATAATAGGCATAATCAGTTAATTAATAAAAATACGATAATTCTATTTATATCTAAGTGCTATTATGCTTAACAAAAATACGTCGTTCTGATAGTGAACGATGCGATTTTTTTAACGAAACTGATGACGATGATAATTCATGCAGAATCTTGCATCTTCAGGAGTTTCGAAACCTAATCTATTAACAGCGGTATTCTAAGTAACACTTTTTTGACTAATTTTTAGACACTTTTTTTTATTTCGACTAATAGGGGCGACAGATAATAAAGTATATGTAATGAAAAATAATTATTTTCGCATTCAAAATATCCTATCGCTTTCATCTTAAATAACCTAGAATACTCTAAGCAGTTGAACGCAATATTTTTTATCCGTATTACAGCACTGTACCTATCGAGATCAAACGTTCATTACGACAGATTCATCGACCCGATTGCTGCGAAAGTTTACGAAAGTTATACGCCTGATACCGTGACAAACTGCAATATAAAACCTTAAGCTTGTAACGATATATATGGTTAGCGTTGCAGGAAGCGTTGGCTTGAAGCTAGAGAATACGTATTTAAAGAAAGGCTAGTACAAGTCGTCAATGATGATCGGAATTAGAACATTAACGCCATGACGTCGTGCTGATGATTAGAATTGGCAATGTGTATGTTCAGTATCAATTAAATAGACTGCTTAAATAACTTGTGAGTATTAACGATCGAGCAGACTGTGCACATGTCATCTGTAACCTGTACGAAAAATCAGTTCAAGTTGATGGTCAGCTTGATGACTACTATTGGGTAAGCCGCACGAGGAAAGGGCATGAGCATCAGGCGTAGTGCACCAAAGTCTAAGGCCTTTCTTCCTAAGGTCCTAACACTTCTTACAACGCTAACCAAAGATATTGTTATAAGCTATACTACTACCGTGTCTAATGGTGTTGCAAAAGGTTGAGCAGGTGAAAGAAGTATGTACTATAATGTGTTCGATGAGTCCATATATGATACAAGTGAAGATTGCATTTTCGGTAGATAAATAACTTGCTGAGTAATGAAACAGTGAAAAGTATATCACCATTACTCGAAATCCAAAAAAAAGTTTTCCTCAGAGACCGCCTGCTCAGGCTTTCTGCATCTTGAAAAACGCAATAAATTACTCATGGTAATTTCACATAGAGCAGTGTAATGGCACGAGAGCTAAATAGATTCGCCGGAAGGGTTTTATTGAGCTGCAAACCGATTAAATAATAATTTTTTTAAGGATAGTTGACGTTTCTAAACCGAATCAGAAACCACACTAGTATCAAAGCTACCACGTTCTCGAGATATTTATCTTTATTCTCAATGACGCGTTTCACGCAAACATGCTCTATCTGATCTTCGTGAGGGGCAATCTACTAGTGCAAAACTTGCATGAGCATCTGCAAATCAACAAACGGTTTGGATTTCAACTAGGCGTACATTTGGCGAAGACAGATAATTACCCATGGATCGATACCGAAGACCAACTGTTTTACCGCCTCGCATGCGGATCATCACCTAATTTTAGGCTTAGTGCAAGATGTTCTAGGACGGCAACGACAATACCCCTGAGCAGATGAATCATTACGATCGAGCCAATGGTATCAATATTTTACAATAAAAGCTTGAAAATAGGATCCTAGTTATGGTATCCATCGTTTATCTATGCTTCCGTCCGTATGCAGACCGAACCGCAGAAAAGATATTCAGCTTTTGCATTAGAATAATTTATCGAACTCTTTTAAAGGTAATCAACAGTTATACTTAATAGTACTTGTCCGAACTCGAAATCCTATGTCTGCACAAATATACATTTGCGGCACTAATGCCGCTGTCCTACTTTTAAATAAAGGTGCCAGAATTCGTAAGAAAGGATTGGCCGATTTGAAGGTTTAAGCAGGTGGACACTCCATGTTAGTGCTAAAGCACCGCTGTCCAAAAGGGCCAACTAGCATTTGATATGGTCCACCACCAACGAATCGACCTATGCACCTATAAAAAAACCTTATTTAACAGATAGCATGTTGTTCAATCCATGCTTTACTGCCAGGAAAAAAGTGTTGTTGTAATGCTTCAATGGTTATCCCACGATAGACGTGTTACGTAGATAGGACATAGCGCGAACGATGCAGCGCTTTTTAAATCTATTATACTGCCCTTATTGTGTTCTATGAAACTCACCGTGATTTGGCTTGGTAGCATTATTACTGTCATATAACATGCCTTTGTCTCCGAGAGTCCTGCGCTCATAGTGTAGCCATAGTAACAGTTATCCTTGCACCATAAACCCTAAAGAACGCTGTTGCGTGGTTTATGGCTATAGCAACCTTCTCTCTTCATAGTAGATATAACATGCTATATAGATACTAATCTTTTGTTAAATCCAATAAAGGTTTACACTTACTTCGTCATCAGTAAACGCGTATAGTGTGAGTAGACCACCGACGAAACGAATGTTTGTCTCAAAGACGCTGATTTCTGTATCCTGAAATAATATATCGGAACAATTTACAAATATAGCACCGACTCAAGGTTTGTTGCCTATGAAAACAGTTTCATATCTTTGCTGCAAAGTAGACTAGCAATTGTACTGGAAATATTAAATTAAGAAGGAAAAATTGTATTATACTCTATTCATACCCCCAGTTGCATGTTATACCATGGTGATCGAATAATTTTCTTAAGTAATTATGTCACATATGCTAAACAGACGCAGTCACAAGTTACTTAACTACAACCTAGCTATGCTGTCCGCCATGGGTGGTTCACCTTAGTGTTCCTATTTTTCGTGAGCTTATCAATAGTGTAATTGCGATCAATTGTACTTACGAGATTTTTAATCTCTAAATTTTTTTCAATCCATTGTCGACCTTTGTCAAACTCCTCAACCATTCCCATAAGATATAAAGTGTCCATGCTATCCACGATGGTAGCACCTTGTTTTGACTCGCCGAAGATTCCAGCGCTGTGTCCTCGTCTTGTGATAGGCTTCAGTTCATTCTCACCCCACGCATACTTCACGTAGTTGTTCCAGGCGTGAGCCATCATCTGAAAATGACAATGCAATGGCCGTGATAATACTTAAAATAGCTTGACACCAGATAGGATACTCGCAGCGAAAATTGCCATGTCTTCTGCCCATTTTTGCTATTCCTCCCGCCAGACTTATATTCACTTAACCTGTTCTCCTTATTTAATAGGCAGGAATATGGTAATGAAATATGGTGACAGGATTATTTAAGCGGTATATCGAAATCTAATTTCTCTAAGTACATGCTCAATCCATCGGCGCTCGGCAAAGCCGTCAATAGCAATAGCTAGGCTAGCTAAATTTACTGGAACATTGAGCACGTGGCAATGA
Organism: Varroa jacobsoni; assembly: GCF_002532875.2. Lineage (NCBI taxonomy): Eukaryota > Metazoa > Arthropoda > Arachnida > Mesostigmata > Varroidae > Varroa > Varroa jacobsoni. Next base: position 282,908 of record NW_019214305.1, read on the forward strand.
GTGTCTGAAACATCTCCAAGTATAATTTATTACAGCGTACTTATGTACTAGCTGAAAACTATGAGCTAGGTGATGAAAATGAAATAGCGGTTCCCGACGGTATTACGCCGAGCCGAAACGGTACTCTCAGTCAATTAATTCAGCTAACCGTTATCATTGCATCAAAAGCCAGCAACACACCTTGACAGATGTTCCGTACGCTGTTTACCAATAGATTGTCATTGTTTCCAGCGTGCAGATTCAATGACACAAGGCTGCGTCCGTGCAGAATACAGATGGTGGTATATATTTAATACATTCTCCCGTTAGTTTTTCAAGACTCTACGCTCTGTATGACTTTGTTTAGCAGTAATTGAACCTTTATCTAATGAGACATCTAGGGCTCGTTACCCTACACACATCTGAATGGAGCAGCCTTGGATACGGCCACAATACGACGATTCTCTAAACCGTGTCGTTTATCCACTTGTTAGGTAACAGGCACGCAGCACGATGGTGTTTTAAATAGGGTTTGTAATCTTCATGTATCTTATCGCTAATGTAATGTAACAATTTTAGAAATATGCATTCTATGCGAATTCTTTTTTATTGTGGACACCTTTATCCATTCACTTCCGTGGACGTTAAACACACACCTTCACCGCCACCCAAATGTCTGTTTGGCCTAATAGTCTGTGTAATTCCTCAACGCTCGCTTATGACTTGCAGACTGTAAGGAGTTAGCTAGTAGCTATTAACGAGCTTTTTTATTGCTGGACAATTTAATGAGAAGGCTTTCTACATAATGATACGCCGATTGAGACAAAAAGCACATGTATACCTAGCCTAATTTTCGTTTGGCGCACTTGCTCAGCTACTGAATCCGCCTATCCTTCAGTACATACAAATTAGCTCATTCGTAAAATATGATTTGGTGGATCCAGCACATCATCATTACTGAGTCGTCTCGAAACAAAAGTACTACTTCAAGATCTCATCGTTCCAAATCAAATTACTAACGAGGAAATAAACTTTATGTTAAGGCACGGTCTCCATATATCCCTACATTTCTGCACACTAATTTAAAACCAAACGTGCATATCCGTATGTGTATTACTGGGCAATACAATGGTAACTAGAACGACTACCTAATAACTACTCAAATCGAAGACGCGTTTTACCTTAAAATAATGGATAGAATAGTTCTCTCATTAACTGACAGACTGTCAGCAATCCAGTGTTTCTAATGCTTCTTAACATCCTAACGAATTAAAAGCAAAAAACTAGAGAGGCACTCAGTAGAATCCAGTGTTTTTTTTTAAAATTTTTTTCCCGAAATATTCGTGTATTTTATTACGTGAGGCCTCGAAAATTTTAAATTATCCTATCGTAACAACTTTCACTTTAATCGAATATAACCAAAAGTATGTCCCATACAACAGCCGTGCAAGACTGCAGATTGTTAGATACGAGATAGCACTATTATGTATCATTTAGAAATATAGTAAACAATTTATTATGCAATTATATCAGAGTTGAAAATATCGCATACATTTCGGGAAAAATAGTTCCTCAGGTTGAATCAAATGCTTTTACATTTATAGTAATCATTATCATTGATGGCCCGCTAGATGAAGTTTAACTTCAACCTCTGACTTCAGGTGCAAATCGAACCACAAACGAAAACAGAAAATATATTTTTGTTTAAATGAAATCAAACATTTAGATTCAATAAGCAATTCCAACCTGCGTTCTAGGTACGAAATTTCTCAGGAGCAGCTTTCATTCATCAACGTTTCATTTCATCATCAACGTCATCCTTTCTGGCCAATGGTGTCTTGTATTATGTCTTTCCCCATCCTTCTAAGTTAGCCAGTTCCTATTCTCGGCGAACGCTAACGCTCAGTAAACAAGCCATTGAAAGCATAGGAACGACTCGATAGAATCAGCGTCCTTTCGCATTATCTTATGGATTTTTTCTCTGATTGCGTCACTGGCATGGTTTCATCATATGAAACAGCCGGTTAAAGAATCGAAAAAGATTTTTTTTAGCTTGCATAACAATGCCAAGTTTAGAATCGTACAAATTAAGGACACTGATTAAGGACGCCAACGTAATTTACCTTTGCTATGCATATGTCGGACACTAATATTATAGTGTATCGAGGATTAGAACATCCGGCCCTAGCCGTTCACGCAGTAAGCCATCATCGATGATAACTGTAACTCAACAAGATGATGATCGTAACACTCAAGCTTGTAACAGCACCTCGACATCAGATTTCGATTGAGATTTTGCCAGAGACCACGGTCGACAGGAAGAAACAGGAACTCTAATTAGACTACTTGCACTTCAGAGAAAAACAGTAACAGAGAACAGGGAACGGTGGGCAGCAAGCAGAGTGTTGCTTATCGGCAAAACAATACGGCACGATTTATAGACACTTCCAAAAATTCAATTAAAGGTAGAATAAACGTAGTCAGACTTTGAAATTTGTAAAGGCTGAAATAATGTCGGGGACTGATTGTCCAGCAATACTGCCCTTATTCTTAAAGCAATATCCGATATGTCAATGTTCTGCAGACGACGGTTTATTACCATAACCTATGAAGCGCTTCCCGCAATCCTGCATAACCAGCCATAGAGGAAATTTTTAAAATAAACTCGAGAGTTGCACATAATGGCTACAAATCACTATGAAAACCTAACATTAAAGCTCTTTGTACTGCTTTATGCTAGTAATACAGTTTTGCCAGCAAAAAGGTGCCACCAGGTATTAGAGGTGTAGTAGGAAGGTGGGAGAAGAAGTGTAAAAACATAGATCCGAGGATATGAAATATAATACATCCATGGATTCAGATACTTACTTTTCAGATAGAAATAAATAATAATGACGTAAAACGAACATATAGAACAAAAGAAGCAGACAAACATGAATAAATAAACGAGCAAAAACCGGGCTCAGGTAGACATATGCAAATGTATCTTTATATCAACAAAGACATAATGAAACGGATGCAACAGTAACATTACACGCGAATACATCAATATATCAGGCATACACTCAGATCTAAAGGGCAAATAGCAGGTTCTCAGACATTGCAGTATGCATAAAGGTACGCACTTAGAAACCTACATGAGTGCGCGGCTTAATTTTTAGAAGAGCTTCTGCTATGTCACATTTTTGGACGCTCGAGGCGCTAGCCAAGGGTAAATACGACGTAACCACCTTTGAAGAGTTCACAAAAAAGCACTTGGCAATTGATCGGCTGTTATTTCCAGAGCGGAGGCAGTACATTCAGCGAATGGCAGCAGACGGGCCAGTTTTAGTTGAAGATTAGATGGCCGATGATTAAATGTTTGCAATCGTTGAGACTCTTCGTATTAAACTAAGCAGCATGTAAGAAGACCCATCGGTGAAGCATCATAACTTGAATGGGGGACCGCAATTGTCTGACAAATACACGCAAACATACGATTGAATATTTCGACTTATCGGTCGACCTAGTCACAGGGAACTATCGCCTTGACCATACGAAGCCGCCGGAAGGAGAGACTCTAGCGATGCATTTGTACCCGTAAATTATACATAGAAATCTATTTTTTTAAATATATGATCCAAAAAAAGGGCATGTCGCGTATACGCGACTGATTAGGCCCTTACAGCGGCTGCGGATTTAATGAAGTACTACAGAGATTAGTGGAACTTTCAAAACCAACGGTCGGATAACGTTTTAGATACAGCTATCCTTGACGATCGTCCTACTCATGGATGATTTCTCCATTTCAGATCTTATACTGGATAAGACCAGCATATGATAAAATTAGTTATCAACGATAAAACAGCCTAAACATTGTGAAATATTACGCTCTTTAGAAAAAAGAACTAATTTCTGAAAACAGGATTCAACCCGTCATCAAAGCCTAACGCGCAGGGGCCTAGCCCAAGGTGAAGTCCTAGCAACCTAGAAAGAAAGAGCATAAAGTAACTATTTTACGTAAGCCGTCTACAGACCAATTCACACCGATAGGCAAACTTTGTAGCGGACTATAACTCGCAGCCTTCACCTCGTACACGATTTTGTCATTTGTCTGCTCGGACTCTGTGATAAAGACAGCGAGGTAGACCCGTAAACCCCTGTATCGGTAAGCCCACATGACAAGCCTCGCTACCTGAAATACTTCTCCCCCACTCAGCTAAAAAACACTACACGAGCTCCTTAGATCGCTTAAATGGATATCATTTAAAAACGTAACTACTTACATATAGTTGAATGCTACAAAAAGTGATGACCTTCATAAATTTACTTGTTTATGCAGCACCCCACGCATAAATGTTCTCCTTGCTGAAGATCAGTTTAGCTCATGCAAGGGTTTTAAAAACGAGAGCAGTAGCACCCACTCCTCAAATTATTGGGTCTGAATCGGGGAAGTAGGATTAGCTTCTCGTAGCTGGGCCAGAGCTCAAGTGCTCTAATGCTTAAACAGTGAGCGGATAGGATGTAGATACAGAGCATCGTATCTAAAAAACAGAGCCTTCAAAGTTTTTTGAAGTCACAAAGCAGTTTACCAATTGCTACCAACTAACTTGAACAAACTAACAAAATACATATAGACCTAATTGTTTTCTGACAAAACATTCGATTAATTTGCTTGGCTAAGAAACGACGTAGCCATAAAATCCAGTTGAGCGAGCACCGAAATCTCGCGTTACCGAGACAGTCGACAAGTTAATATCTTTAATTTTGTAATAATTACCTAATTCTAAAGGTAGTAGTATAATTCTGGTCCTGTTAGACCGACAAAGGTCTCTGTCAAAAAGTCGCCATACGAACCAACTTCAACAACAGAGCAGTATTCTTTCAAATCGATAACATATTCAAGGTACTTGACACCATGAAAAGCTATTGACAGTAAGCATAAAAATGGATCATTCGGAAACAGGCAGTGAAAAATGAACCGAAATCATTTTCGATGTTAATTCAAATATTCTCAATGACAGCTAGAAAGGCATAAAGTAACTTTTCAGTATGCAACTTTGATTTTACATCCCAACGGCAGCAGCAGATAACGGTCAACTTTACAAATTATTTTGACTGAAGTAAGTGCAGTGAAATGGTTCGTAGGGATTCACTGACATGACTGACTATTACGTCCTTCTGGGGAAACAGAAGTAGCTCGATGAGTCTACATTCGACAGGACTGAGTAAGGTACTGTCGTATCATACAGCAAAGTATTATTATATTATATAGGAAAGTGTAGGACTAAGATCCACTCCAAAATATATAAGGGGTGTAGATGTATGATTCGTCTCTGTATATAGCGCGGAGACCGCGTATCTGGGTGGATCGCAGGCTAGTCCATCTATATAAAATCTGTAGAAGTTCAATCAAACGATCTATAAAATACTCGTCGTATTTCGTCGAAACAACAAGTGCATTTTGATATACTTCGGGTCAGTGGGTTGACTATTATAAATTCGATGACAGCGCACGATCTACATTGGATACAGTAGTGTCCATTTTTGAGAACCGACATTAATAATTGGGGAATCAAGAATCTAGTTTATTCGGTGATTAAGTGCGTGTCAATAGCTAATTTGTTGCAGTTTTCTTGCTCTAGTAAATCTGTCGCTTTTTTGCAATGACCTCCTCAATATTCCCATCTTTACAGTTGCCTCTTATAGTCTTTCTACTAATCTCGTTATCTGGGTAAAAGTATCTGGTCAGAGTAACTTCACTGTCTCGATTTGATTGCCTTCAGTCACTGTTATATACTTCGTTATCTCACCGAGCCTCACTACCTTATTACAGATGTTGTCTCACTTCCCACATGCAGTTTTTCATTGTCCTTCTCTATTAACCATGTTACCTTATTGGTGCTTCGTAACTTCTTTATTCCTTTTGCAACAACTGTTCTGTCCTTGAACTCGAGTTAATCCGTTAATTTAAGAAGTAACAGGGTGGCACTTCAAAATCTTACTCCAGTTGTATGAAATACACTTCCGGCGCTGCACACGATGCTTGGACCCGTTCCATTAATTAGTCTGTAATCTAGTCTTCAAATTGACATAATTTGCACTCATTTATGCAATATATATGTATATATATATATATATATCATTCGACGCTTAGAAAACAAAAAAGTTAGTCCTAACCTTTACAAAATATCAATTTGGTGCCTATCTTCATAATCAAGTTTCATATTTAAACCTTCCAGAGCTTCGCAGTGATTACCGAAAAAAGTCTATCAGCTTGTTCTTCTGCTTGAAATAATCACGAGGTGTCCGGCTTAACCGAATCTTTACAGGTTGTTGACTTCCGTCTCGTAAGGGCTGTTTGTGTTGCTAATGGCTTGTGTAATATCTTTAAGGGGCAGTTTGTCTGCTGATACTGGGCATATCTCACTTTGCTTGCATTATATGGCCGGCAGTCATTGACAATTCCTACACTAATTAGCAACCGCTCTAGCGTAGCAATGTTACTCTCACAAGAAGATAGGTCAAGTAAATTCAGCGAGCATAAGTGATAATCAATAAAAATAAAGTGATAATTAGTGCAATGAGAGCTAAGAATTGCAACTGCATAACTGTCAAGATGCAAATTCACAATCAAGCTGTGTTTGAGAGGTTGGGTATAGCACGACTCTAACCGCTTAGTGTCGGCTGCTAACAGGCTTATTACAAGGCGGGTCCAAATCAGCGCGGGAACGGGGTATCTGTGAAACGTCACAGCGGAAATATGGAACGGTAACTGTTCAAGTCCAGCCGAACTATAGTTTAAATTACCCTGAATATAAACCTGCCGACAGGCATCAAGGCGTCTCCTCCAACATCCTTCTGACACTTCAAAAGCGCAGTAAAATTATTTAGATCTTAAAAGACGAACTCTGCAGCTGATCCTCGACCGGTGATGTCTATTGTTAAAAATGTCATCCTGGATTTCCTTCATTTAGTACTCTAAATTAATGAAGTGATCACACCTAAAAGATGGATTTTGAGGCATTTGCAATGATCGTTCAAATGTATATAGTTTAAATGAAACTGGTTCTAAATGGACGATTAAACACGGAGAGTTTTTTTCTTTCGATACGTTCTTGCCTACTATGAAACTAGAAGATTTGTTGAAAGAGATGATAGTTAATAATTCTTTCGAGTTTTTATAGAAGCTCCAGCGTTTGGTTCAGGTTGTTCGATAATTTATTTCACGCTTGTCTAGAGTTTTTCGTTCTTCTTTGCCTGCGATTTCCTCGTGTCGTGGCAGCAAAGGTGTTTAGCTTATGGTGCCGTTGCATCAGCTGCTTGAGGTACAGCTGCCTAATCCTTGTTCGTAGGAATGGAAGCTTTCTCGCACCGTCCTGGATTCGTCCTTTTCTCAAGCCTCGCCCCGTTGTTTTAAAGAGTACACAATGATGTAGAGGCGAGAACGCGACGACATACACGTCCACCTATCTTCCCAGAAATGCAAACACCGAGCCACCCGCCCACGCAGCGTGACCACCGGCCTTATTCAGCGTTATGAGCAGCAGCTGAATTTCGGTTCGTCCTGAGCCCACGACAGGCTAGGCCAGAGGGCGGTAAAAAGGAAGAGAGCGTCGAACGTAGAGAAACCCTGAATCCTCTACGCTCATATGCTTGCTTATGGAAAAAGCCCCACCTTCCTGTGTTCTTTTTTCACGCCATCGTCATCTGTTTGTTTCGTCGGAGAACCTCCTCTTCCTACATCTTGTGAGTTCCCTTCGCTGTCGTACTTTCCTCATTCTTGCCTTGATCGTAATTTTCCCGGCGCTTCTGCTACATTAATTAAATTTAGTTAGCTAAACCAAAACAGCAGTGCTGGTGATGCTGCTGCCGTTATTATTACTATTATAGGAAAAGTACTATCAACAGCAGTATATATTGATGTAGATGCATGAACGTGCACTGATACGGACAAGTTTAAATTAGAGCTGTGGCTGTTACCTCTATTGTTGCTATATAAATGCTCTGTGGCACATGGAAAATTGGTGAGTAAAGTGTATGCGTACATGCAAAATATATTTATTAGGTGCCGCGCCAGTACTTCTTTTTTCCTTCGTTTAAAGACGTTCATAGGACACAGCGGTGGTATAACAGCTCCGCATAGCTTGCATTATACATGACTAGCATTTACTGTCCATAGCAGTCAGTAAAGGGTATTGCTAAACAGGGTAGGATCTATATATTTGAAGTTTATGGTCCGCTCTTCGATCATCTAACCGTTGTCAAACAACAGCGAAGATCGCAAGTTTGCGTTCTGAAATATGGGACAAGCTGCTTCTTAACAGTTTTCTATGTTCGCTTCGGTCCAACATTCAGACATGTACTCGTCTTACCCCAATTAACCAAAGTTAAAACAAGTTGCAACGCAGAGAACTACGTGGAAATAACTTAATAAGATGACACGAGTGAAAACTGTAACAGCGATGGCTATTTGGGTTATATATTTAATAGTCGAAGGAAAGCTTTTGATTAACTCGACGTTACAGTAGGATGTTGTTGGTCATTGCTAGAATTTATTAGTACGGTCATTAGTTATCTTACCTAAAAGTTTTGGGCTGTGTTTTTTTTATCGACGCTTCAAATAATATCTTAGAAAGGAGACCAGTAATCATAACACAGAACCTTTGGTTAATAGTAAGGTATGTGGTTGTTAGGAAAACATAGGAACACCGCCCTCTGGTCCTTTCTCGCCTCACAACTGACGAATTTCAGCGATAGGTTAATATAAAAACCGGACAGAAGCTTTTTATCATGTGACTCTGGTGATCAGCTTAGAGGCAAATGTTATTACCTTTGTTATAGCTGTAAAGCATACCAAAAGCCCAAGTGAGCCGAAAATTCATTCGTTACCTAACAAAAATGAATCGTGGATAACCTAACGGCAGATATTACAATTCTAATACACTACTGCTTTTAAGTGCTCACGGCAGCAAAAAGCCATTCAATTAAACGAATAATGAACCTAATTTTTATTTTCTCAAAAATTAGATACAGAATTCATCTCAAATCTGCAATCGCGAGAGACGAATGAATTGATCATGCGGTACTACTATATTAGTGTAACTGCGTTCAGTTACCTCTTAGGCCGTGTTCATTGACCAACTTGCTTTTCAGTTTTTTATAGCTTGAGATTGACGTCAATAGTTCGTGTGTTAAAATTGACCCACCTGCCGTGTTCGTTAACACTATCAAAGTTATTAAGCTGACGTTCGTCGTGGTATATCTGCTCAAGCCGTGGAAGCTACGATGAGGATATAAATTCGGCTTGATCTGTCAAAAGCTGTGTGGGTTCTCACAGATCTATTCTATCTGTTCTTCACAAATCGGTCACACTAGCCTATTAAGGGAGAAAGACTGGGAATAATATTAACAATTAATGATAGGCAAATTTGCCCATCTGTAGTCACTAAGATTTTTACTCGACCGGAGATATCACATCAAATCAGAGGAAGACTCTGTACATCCGACGACTCTAATTATATGTTCGATGCTTTCAAGAACGCTAATGGTTGGCAAGCTCGACAAACACCTTAGAAGCGCTGGACTTTTCTTACCTACTCAGTCCGGTTTTCGAAAGTTTCAGTTTACTGAACTGGCGCTGGCACGCCTTTGACTGGAGGTAACCGTCGCCATTGAAATTAGGCAGATATGCCTTAAAATGATTCCAAGATGCAAAATCACTTGATCCTCCTGTACATATTTGAATGTCTAGGGTGCACACCCAGCACCATCGATCGCTTTAAGACATACTTTTTTGGAAGACAACAAACAGCAAAAATTGGTCATATCGAGTTCGCTTGAGAGCGAAACGGCACTGGAACCCTTCAAAGTTAGGTTTTCGAGCCAAACATGTTGACTGTTTCCGTAAATTTTATTCAGCTTAAAATATCAACAGGTTACTTGTGTAAGACCGTCATTTATGCGGATGACACCATTACACTATTGTGCATCCAGTCTACCAGCCCGCCAAGAATATACAAACTGATCCTGAGCATGTCAAAGAGGCTACAGAAACTTTCGGAATATTTGTGCTTGTCGGTAATGCCAGTGAAATGGGAGCCGTTCGTTTCAAAAAGTCGTTCATACATAACGCGTTACACTTGATGGAAAACCCAGTTTTTACAGTTCCAGACCATTAAGTGCTTGGAATAACATCTGCATGCGAGGCAGTCTTACCTGAAAGCTCAGCAACCTAAATTCTACGTCACTGAGGATACTCAGAAAAATTGGTGTTTCAATAAAGGTCTCCTTGATAAAATGGCACTGGTGCTGTCAGGGCACCTTTTGCTACGTGGGGGTTGTTATTTGTAGGGCTCAAACTATTCGAAACGATGCCTGAGGGTAATGATTGGCGGGACCTGCGAAGTTTCTATGGGTGACCTCTTTGACTCAATGGGATTGCTTTCCGTCGTCAAATTGTATTGTCAGTACTATATAGCGCACACGGCTTGCCTTGCCTACTTCTAAAATTCTAGAAGGTATGATTTCATTGAAAATACGTTTTCCGCCTATTGCCATCGTCAGCCGCTTGAACCGTCGTACCACCACGTGCAAATTTCCCCTAGTTGCTAATGAATCGAGAAGACATGCGTTCGCTTGCTGCTTACTTTTTTTTTGTCAGTCTGGCGACACTCGCTCACTCAACTGAGCGAAAAAATTTTAGAAAAATTCTGAAGGATGTCAATAATCGGATTATTATGCAAACAAATTTTGAATGTTTTTAACTGTTACTTATAATTGTGATGATGTTGTAATAACAATGGTGTTAAATATTGTGGGCGTAGCACTTTTTACTGTATTTTTTTGCATCAAAAACGCATTTTGATAGATAGATAGACTAAGAGTTGGCACTATTTCATACACACATCAAACAGTCCTTAACACATTTAGCAGTCGTCTTTAAGCGAGAATTATAATTAAAAGTAATGTTTTAATCTTAATTTAAGCTTTGAATTTGAATCATGTCTGATTCTGAGATATGTTATTATTATTATTATTCTTATTAGTTACAGGTGTATTAACAAAACTGATTATTTACCTTCTAAACCTTCACCGCATTGTAGAAGCAACTTAGTTCACAGAGATCGTGCCGAATTCAAAGTGAAGGTAAAACGTGCAGGACTCCTTTAATCGTCATCCTCAGCCATCGCTTAACGATTCCCACAGAGAAGTAAGCCACCTGTTTGTCAGCTTCTATGTTTACGATAGAACCATTGCAGCCATTTTCTTTCGCGAACATCACAGATTATCCACAAATCCTATTACAACTATAGCGGTTTTGGGATGCTTCCTAATCATGTGGGTATGGGAAGTCAGGAGGACCCGAGAGTATGGCGATGAAATTTGGTTTTATAGTCTCATATGAGTGTTTCAAAAGCTACTTGTAGGATTTACACCTTTGCCCGCAAACTTAATTCGTTAAGCCTCAAATTGAAGCGCCCTCTGCAACCACTAGCTCAAAATAACAGCACAAGCAGTCCTCGAAAATTTTTGACTCTGAAGGCCTCTGAAGGGAAAAGCATGATTGGTCTGACCGAAAAAAATTGACACTAGAATGGAAAAACTAATGAACTTGTGGGCAGATGGCAATGTTCCAGCGATTGTCATCTTTTTATTATGTCTAAATTCTCCAAAATATAAAGATTCGCCATTGTCTACACTCAAATAGCCCAAAGTTTACACGTTACAACAACAAGTTTAATGTACACAATTATCAGGGTCTTGTTTTAACAACTGCATTGGTTACGTTCGCTATCTTGCATCAAGTTCCGCCACGTCTAGTAACCTAACGAACATATACCACTGTTAAAGTAGTAAACCGACAACGTTTGCAATATAGATTTTTGAAAGCACCAAAAAAAATACATATATATATATATATATATATATGATTAATAATTAGATTGCAAAAGAATCTATATAAAAACCTGACTTTTCCTTCTACCGCAGATGCTGAAAGTATTTAGCGTTCCGGTTAGCACAGCTAACTATGGGCCATTGAGTTACAAACTTTGGCGCTGTGGCGCATTCATGTTCCTTAAAAAAAATTAACTTTAAAAACAAGCCTATGTCAATTGGTGCAATATTTGTAGAGCGAGCCACCTGTTTGGAAGTTTGTCGTCGGGAGAGACCCTTACATCACAAGGACAGTGCCTTTTACCACTTGGTAAAACGGATTCTTGTAGTAAATTCAAGCAACTGGCAGAGGTACCGTATTATCCTTTGCTCGAAACTGCTAGTAGACGTATGTGGTGTTTCTTCGTAACTTATATATTTAGAGCTACTCAATAGATGCAATGATGGCGATTAATTGCATCATTTAAGAGCTTTAAACAATCCTTTCTGAAAACTGTACATTATGTTCATTATAGAAAATTATATTTTTGGGTCATCTTTACTAAAAGATTATCTTTGCTTTTTCTTCGTGCTTTTATTGATACACGGTTACAATTCAAAAGTAGCACCAGCAGCCAGTATATTGATTAACCGCTTTGCGATACACACAGAGGAAAACGTTCCGAGGACCTTGTTTATTTCCAGCTATAGCATTTTGTCGTTTCAGTCCATCGAGGTGCTCGAACGAACAATTTTCAACGTTCCGTTTCAATCGGTTTTCCTTGAGGCTGGTAGCGGTTAGCGTGCCGTCGCCTCCACCATCAGGCAAAATGAAGTTTAGTTCTTTTTGCCCTGTCCAACAACCAGTCTGTTTCTATTTGTAGATTATTTGTTAGCAGCAGGTGGCGGCGGCGGCTCTTTCCTCTATATAGCCCACTCGTTTTAGTCGAGAGATGACGGCGGTCAGTGGCTATAATGGGGACGACAGCTGTTGCACAGACTTATTTTGAATAAAGTGTATTGCACCTTTGATCAGAAATTGCAAAATGTTCTTTTAACTCAGTGTATCGGATGTAAACGGATATGGAGTTACCCGAATATTCACAAAAACATGCTGTAATAATTCTACAGTTTTACTTGTAAGAGCAGAGAAAACGATACGTTGTGTTCATTTGAGCTTCAGTCTGAAAGGCAATTAGAAACATTTTTCGAAATACTGCTGCGTAAAAAAGTAACCTGCGTGAAAAGTTACCAACATTAGTTAAGAAGAAATCTAAACAAAAGTTGAATAATATATTCGATATTATGTTCGGCTTTTTTTTTAATTTTATTTTAGATATTTAATAAGTTCGAATGACGGTTTATACACCAAATAAACGCAAATGAAGTCTATTTTCACCGAACGTCAAGTCGATTTTCATTTTTTTTTCAGTTGACCTTAGCACTGCTGTTGGCTACAACAAAGAAGAGTTCCACCTTTCTGACAAATAACAAGTAGCCTATAAGCTTGACCATATTAAGTGCCTCATCCCTAATTGCACGAATCATGGTTCATAATGAGGCGTGCTGAAATTTATGGTGTCGAGAGAGACCTCTAGCCTAAAAGGATGACTGTATAGACCATGTAACTCCAGTCAATATTTAATTCAATTACAAATAATTAAAAAAAGCTTTGCAGATTAGTATAATCGCTATCGAATTTTGAAATGTTCATGCTATAAATATCGATTCAGCTTACCGCGCTCATTTTCAATTATTGGATTTTGTATCTAATCTCAGGATGCTAAGATGCCATATTACGGTTAGGCATTTCTAAAGGCAATTATTTAATCGACTGCGCGAGCCGACTCATTAGTTTCAATTTTTATTATTTGTAGTATACAAAATAATAGTGCAAGGTTGTTCCAAACAGGTTTGAAGATCGATACGGATTTTCTACGACGTACCAAACACTCTACCCTTATGACATCGCCTATTACCAACATATTAGATTGTTATAAGCTAATCTCGTGCGCTTTGAAACTAAACGTTTTTTTTTTTAACTATTTGGGCTATAGTGATGATTCTTTTTAATGTGTGTTAAAAGTACTTGTTCCTTTTTTACACGATTTATCCCAGAGCTCTTGAAGCGTCTGGACAGCCACATATATATACTGTTAACGTTCTCGTATGCAATTTATCTATAGCCCCTCGAAATATACTGATGGTGACAAACACTTGCCCGCTAGTTGCCCTTTTTAAGCAAGCTCCGTAGTCGCACAGACTTAGACCAAGAGGGCTAACGGGTGAAACCAACGTTAGATATTCCTTTCCTCAATTCGGAAACTAACTGTGGCGTCGGTGGTTAGGGTGTGGCGATGTTATTAAGTAGGCAGACGTTGTGCTTTCAACTGGCGTGCCAGTGGTCCATGAGCCTTTTAAGAAACTCGAGATAACAGGCTGCATTCATTGTTATATTTTTGGTGAGCACTTTATAGTAGCAGACGACCCTAACGTCTATTGCTAGTGCTACCATCACTTCACGTCCGAACCTATTCGATGCTGCTGCTGAACTTGATTTCTCCCTAGCGCGATAGCAGTTTCTCACCTTTTTCCGCCCCTTTCCATTGTCCTCCAGACGGGTTTTTTAATCATTGAAGCTCCGCAGATAGCGTATAGAATACACTACACGCATTTCTAACTGATCTGGAGTCACGACGAGCATATTTTTTGTCTGTCTTTAGCAGAGCATTTTCAATACTTGGGTTATAATTAGGTTGTACATTACATGTGAAATGCCAGTTTTGGCCAACAAAAGGTTTACAAATTTGGCCTTCGATGACGAGTGTCCTTGGTTGTGGCTATGCGCTCTTTTTGTCCTTGGGGTCCCAACATCTGATCACTCCCTCATTGATATTCAACGCTCCAATCTCCATTTTTAAAACATTTTCCATATTCAGGTACTGTATTTTCACGTAAAGCCTCCTTGCCTAATGTCTCCATCAGTCCTTGATAAACTTCTGCGGAGTTATGGCTCTCGAGGAAAGAAAATTTGACCAATGATCGTTAACGTTCACAACTTTTTGTGACGTTTTTCTTTCTAAACTTACTTCTTCGAAAGTTAAATTAACCGGACTTCACTCACAAGCTTCTAGAAGACCGAAATGTTTACCAGGCAGAGTCCATCTGCTGGCGTCGGATAGCTCAGCACTTATTAAATTTCAAAGTCCGCCGAATTCGCTTGAAAAAATCTAATATTTTGTATCGTTGTAGCAACGATTTGTTCGTTATTTTACAGCTGTCTTTCCTCGTATGGTTTCAATGTCGCTTGCTATCAAATAGCAGCTGTGGGCAGATCGAAGCTTTTATCTTTTTTTATTTTTATTCATTTTCTTCCACTTTTGCTGCTGCTGCTGCTGCTATTGGCAACACCTGCTGCCGTTTGTCCGTCCGTCTGACCGCCCCCTGTGTTGTTTTTCCTCTTCTTTAGACTCCCTTTTACAAAAAACCAAACAGCAGGGAAGGGCTACAAAGGGAACGAGAAATATAAAGGCCAGCTGTGATAGTAATAACAGCAGCCGTTGTCGTCGCTTTTGTTTTCATTTCTTGTTTTCATTCATCGTCTTTAAACCGCCACTCACGACTTTTGCTTTTTTGTACTGCTTAAAAGGTCGCCGCTGATGCTCCTTTGCATCGCCCTTCCTTCGGTTATTTCCTGCTGCTTTGGTTCTTTGTTCTGTTTGAAGGGTGATGTTCAACGGCGTTTGTTCTATAGGCCGCTTATATTATTCCTTAAGTTAGGCGTTTACTGTTTGTTCATTGTTTTGCAACTATATTCTATATCATCCATCGCTTCTTTTATCGTCGTCGCTGTCACGCACGGCACAGCAGTAAATTGATATTCGATTTTCCTACTATTGGACAAAATTCTCCCTGTTTTCTTGTTCGACGTTTCCTGTTGTTTGGCCTCGGCTCGCTTCTCTGTCCTGTGTCCTACTTATATGTTTGTTTGGTGTTCGCGTTTACCGCCTGTTTACATCTTGCCAACACCACCGTAAGTCACAATTGTGCGATCGAAAACGGATGGCGCTGGGCAGGTGGATGACGAATGTATGTTGAAGAACAAGAACTCTCTTGAATTCTCGTTGAACCAAGCTCGAGCTAATGATAATTAAGAACGCATGTTACGTACAGCGTATTTAGTTACTGTATTGCAGCAACTAAATATTTGCACATCTTAGGTAGTACAAAGTAAACGCTTGAGGTTTCCCCTGGCGACGCCATAATCATAATTAGTCATATCATGATACTGTTTGTTAGATAAGGAGTAATCGACGATTTTCTCAAATCCGGTGGTGTTAAGCAATTATGATGAAAAAAAAAAAAATTCTATGTAGAGAAACTGTTTTATGTATTCTCATTTACGAAGCCTTAAGCTTTTTGATAATGTTCGCATCAATAGCCATACATAAATATCATACGCCACGCTCAATAGACAAGCGGCCCGCGTTCGTCTGCTACATTTAGGAACACCTGGTGGTCCAGATACGGGCCTACTTGACCCAATACGGGGTATTGATCTATTGTTGTTGTTGCAGTACTGGTCATCTCAAGCAACTCGCCAAACCTAACAGTGACCCGTACCTGATGCGCTCCAGTGCCAGAATACACAGTACGTTAACTGACAACCGATAACAGCACATCGACGGAAATACTCTCACCGTCGGAGCCTGACGCGTTAAACAGCTGCAGGCCTAGGCATCGCAAGCTGGCATAGGCAAACTCGAACAATATACAGTATACATACTTCCATCACCTGACGCAGTAGGTTACAAACACTGTTGCATCTTAATTTTATCTTGACTTAGATCAACTGACATTTGTTCATTTTTTCTGATAGAACTACTATCGCTCAGTACTTTTTCACCCCCCCCCCCCCCCCGGTGACTTAAATGAATGACGACTAGTTTAAACTTTTCTAGTTGTAATGTACCGAAGCAACTATTGACCGGATACGGTAGCGAGAACCAAGTTACTGTTCCAACCACTTCAGTTAAACTTTATCATCGGATCTTTTTCTACCACTTCACTCTTTTTCCTCTATGTCTAAATATCGAACTAGGTCTTGCCCGAACCCTTGTCGCCTCGCTACACAAGAGTTATACTCAGCGGTAATGGCATTGTTTTCGGTCAAAGAAAATCCGTTTATTGTGCGTGTGCTGTCTTTAGCTATAAAAACGGTTCCCTTTGCAAATAGCTATCCATCCTCGTACATAAACAAATCTTTTCTAAAAACTCGACTGTCTTGTTTCCTATTTCGTCTGTGAGCGACGTACCTGTACTGGCTTAGAGTTTTTTCAATAGTTGATTATCTTCTTAGTTCTATTGGGGCTTAATAAGCGCTTCATTATGTTAGAGGCAGCTGAAATTGCCTAACTAAGGTTTAACAATTACTAACGCTACGATCAGTATGGACCCCTTTTTTCATGATCTCCAGAAAAAGGTAGTATGCATTTTTGTTCACATCTTGACAGAATCTAGGGCCACAAATAGCCATATCGTCTCTTTTTAATGCCACAAATGCTAAATTGTATACGGTTCAATAACGGTCGACCAATTATTGCAGAAATTTTGAAAATTCATTTATTTTAGACCGAGTTATTAGATGACAATTCTCACACGAAAAACGCAGAAATAGGGCAACACCATTACGTCAAGACCTATCGTGAACAATAGGGGTGTTCACAGATCTTGACGTTCGTATTTCGTAGTGTGAAGTTCATGCATAAACTACCTTTCTCTTCCCCTGCCATATGTCCCCGTGTCCCCCCAAAAATATAGCTCTCGTTCACCATCGCTGTTGCTACTGCTAGACTGTTTGTTTCATTTTATACATTCTTTCCACTGGTTATTGTTGTTCATTCGGTTGGGGGATCCATTAAGTTTTTCGAATAATACCATTTTCTAGATAACCGAACCAGTTTTTTTCTTTATTACCAAAAAGCTGTTATAAGCATCACCATCTGTTGAATGAAGTTTGTATCTATGAACTGATTAATATCAGATCCACATGAACAGGCATAACCTTGGTTGATTGGCCTCTATAGTGAGGTGTGCAATACCCTTCATCTGGCTCACATCAGTAGGAACGTATAATCACTATTCAATAATCATTCGTAAATCACACTGAACGCTTTTATATATATGTATATATAAAGTTCAATCGAGGTGTGCACCATTATCTATGATCTTTCGCCTATTTGAGCAACAGTTTATTTATTACGATGCCTTGGAAGTTTCAGGACGAAAGTTTACAAAGTCTCGAAAACTAATTTTCATATTATTATATCGAGATCTGAACTATTTCTCTGTTGAGAAATTGTCTCATAGCAATATCTAATGGGCATAGTGGATGGCAGATAGTCATCAACTGTAGCTGCCGTATATTTTCGTCTGCGATTTTTGCGGTGTGAGGTTGAACATTGCCGCGTAATAGGAATGGCTTATACTCGGTTCACTAATTTTTATCGTTTAATGCGACGTCTATTCGCATCTTTTAGTTCCAAACAGTAAACTCCAGTGGATGACGAATTGCCAGGTGTCTTTTGCGTTAAACCATTAAACAGACACCACTTAGGTTTTATAGCTGTACAAGGTGAGGTCCCGCTGGCTCAATTATATCCACCCACTGATGTGGCTGCCCGGGATTCTCATAAAAAATCCTTTTTTTTCAACATAAAGAATCACGGTTGTAGCCGTAGACCAAAAAAAGACAAATGTTTTTACTTCGCTTAAATCATGCAACCATTTTTTTTTTATCTGCAATCTGACTGAGGTGAACCGGTACAAAGTCATTGTACCAGTTCCGACACTTAGTTCTTATTTTTCAAAAATTTGTTGCCCATTTTCGCAGGGGATCTTCCCGAAGATCCATTAAAATGTTTGTACCAAAAGTTTACGGCGCTTCCAGCAATAGGTCCAGCATCAAACACAAAATTTATAACGCAAACCGCTGCTCTTGCCACTAAAGCTTCAAAGTGTAGCACATATTGGTAATTCACTTCCAGTTTTTTGATTTCCTATAGTATCGTCTACCAAACGAAGTCCAAACGAACCGTTTCGGATGCGGATCTACAAAACGAAAACGAAGCGTCAGACCGATATAAAGTAATGATATTTTCATTTAGAAAGTGGATATTTCTTGCATTTCGAAATGACCAATTTTATATACATAAAGTCCCAAATGTTTTTTTTTTTGACGCGTCATAACATTCTCATTGTTTTCTTCTTTTTCAAGTTGTAATTAGTTAGAAGTACTAGTGACCCAAGATAACCTTTGGAGTAAAAAATTAATTTTAAAATGCTATTGGTGTCACCGAAGAGTTCCAAAAGTCTGCAAGGTAATCAGGTCGTGAACCTGGCATTAGCAAATTAAACGTCTATCTCTTGTTAAGATGCTGTTGGCAAAAAAAAAAAGCTTTATTACAACAACGATACGTGCCAATAATAAGAATGATCCGGGTTGAAGAAAACAATTTTGCCAATGGTAATTAAAAAAAATGTAAACAGGTAGCATAGTTTTTTTGAAATTTACTTTATCGATATAATTGCATCTATAGAGTAGCTGCAAATCCACAAATTACACTATGCTGCGGCAATTCAACTCAAGGATTCATTTGATCATTCTTTTTCAATGGCATAGTGACTAGAGCCTGCCATTTGAGTCCACTGTATGAATCTATCTTAGCAGCTGAGGACTTTGGTTAAAATAACTGATTTTATTTCCAACAGGAGAGAGGACCTACACACTATCATCTCTTGATGAGAATCCTTCCAAAAGATGGCTTGCGTTAAGAAATACCATAAAATATCACCAGACCTGACGCCCTAAACTTTTTTTGTAAATTTATTTTTCAATTCTACCTCAGAAAAGCGACAAAACAAACATATCAAAAACTGCAATTGTTTAATGAAATCACTAGCTTTGTACTAATTATCAGCGGTATATTAACCAGGACAAAATAATTTTGGAACTGCGATGGAAGAGAAAAATATGTAGACTCTTTCACTATTTAAATATTAATTACATGTGAATAAAAACGGAAGTTTCAATCAGTTACGATTTTTTGGTT